>NC_056750.1:677080798-677380798 GCF_019279795.1 Protopterus annectens | reverse complement strand
GGTGTACATGCACCTTGTTGGGGTGACTTGTTGCAGTATTCAAGCAGCAATAAACATTATTTCTGATTGGCTGGTCTTTATTCAGTGTATGTTATATAGATGCATCCACGTTCTGCTAATTTGCAGGTAGCTGTAGCAGTACTGGGTTTTCAAACACGTTCCTTATAAAGGCATGAAGAATTGATGTCAGTGCTAGAAGTAATGGAATTAATGTACAACGCTGTGCCCTCTTCTGGCACACTGCTAAACAAGCATGGAGTATGTGCATAAGTAGTGCATGCGCTCTTGCCATTCCATGCTCTGTGTTGGGGTGGAGTTAAAGATGGGCCGAGCTGAAACAGTTTTATTTAACAAACTTCTCAGAATGAAAGGCTAAGCAGAAAGCTCTGCATTCTACACAACATTGACACCAACACTTGCATTCACTAAGGCATAAGATACAGGGAGCAGTGTACAGATTTCCTAACTCCACTTCAGTGCCATACTAATGTAAACTTAACATGGAGATACTGTTTTAAGCAATGATCTTCAATGACAACAAATTGACTCTAGACTGGTCTTGTAGACACATTGGAGTCAATTGCCTCAGTAACAGGTTTGGTCTTTAATTTGTTCACTTTGCGGCTCACAGAAGGTCTAGATTGAAGTAACACGCCTAGACAGTCAAGGAACTAATTGGAGGGCTGTGTCAGTAAGTGGTTTAAATACAGGTTAATTCATTCCCAAGATGATGTATTTCTTGCTCCGCTATGGCCCTCATGACAGGGATCCTATCTCATGCAGACAAAAAGTATAGCAGAAGCACATGTAGACTTGCCTGTAATGGATGGTGTGCAAATGGCAGCATGTATACATGAACTGAATTGATGTCAGTCCATGTCATGAACAGGGTGTCAGATAAAGGTAAAGCAAATGGGAAAAACCTTGCTTACTATCAGGATAGCAATCAATACCAATTATCAATATCAAAATCAATATCAGGGCATCCCAACTTCCCCTCTACCTTACTACAAGTATTGAAGAACACCAGGACAAGATAGATCATGGATGCCTGGGGGGGAGTGTGGGGTGGAGCAGGCAGAAGTGAAAACGACAGAACTTTAAGCATGCAGAGATTATCTACCTACCCATCCAGCCATCTTTATGCATTTAATTAATCTATTCATTTACTTTATTTGATAACAAGGTAGGTGGATTGGTTAACCTGAAAATTTTCATAGGTAAATACTAGGCTAAATGTTCTTGTTGGCCATTTGAAGCCTAGGCAATTTCCTTCAGTGAGAATAGAACATTGCACCTCTTCTCTGTCAGGTAAACACCTTAACCATTATGCCAATCTCCAAACCTCAGCCATGACTTAGGTAATGCATTAGTACACACCATTTTGGAAAAAATCATAAAAATATGTGCAATAAAAAATAATTTACCATGAGCAATCTTTGAATTTTAACAATTTTGATTCGGGGACCTATTGCAATTTCCTTTGAACAGTATTTACATATGTACATGCTTTCTTGTGATGTGCATAAATATGAATATAAATGATGAAATGAACAAGAGAATTACAGACAGAAAGAAATGCATAAACATAACAGTCTATGCAGTGACTGCAATGGAAACCGAACAAAGCAGCTGCGGCAAGATAACAGGATGCTACTTAAAGAATTGGTAATTATTTATGTTATTTAAAATAACGGAGTCCACTTATTCATAAAGAGAGGAAAAATAAGATAGGGATGTTTGCTTTTGGGAGTAGAATGAAATGCTGTGCATTTGTGAAGTCAGATTTTATGAAAAGCAGGGTAAAGTGTCTCTGCCAATAGAATAAAGGGATAAAGCCTTAACACTCAGAGGACCCAAGATCAATTAGCAGCTCAGGTGCTTGACAGTGCGGGAAGAGAGGGTAGATGTGCCCATCCTGAGGGGGTGAGTGTGCATGCTCAAATACACCACTACAACCAATTCCCAGTGGATTGGGGATGCATAGGTGGTATTGTCAATGAGGAGCAGGACTCTGCAGGTATAAACCACATGCCACTGATCTCTGCCTAACATACAAAGCTATGTCAAACCCAGAGCTGTTGGACAGGCTCCACTTAAAGAAATCCCAATCCCTCCGAGCTACACGCTCTACGGACCTAAACCTTGTCACCACAATAAACAGAACATGCCGGAGGGATAGATTCCTGTCCCAGAGACTTCCCATACTCTGCAATAAACTACCTATCTATATCAAACAAAGCTCCTCATTAGCACTCTTCAAGAAAAATCTTGATGATTGGATGGGAAATAGGAAATTCACTCCGGGGATCACTTCTGTGGCTCTGCTCAACAGGGGCACAGGGAAATAATTTTCTTGGGTGGCAAAAGCCAGGGTACCTTTTTGGCTGGGCTTGTATAGGCCCTACTGCCAATAGCCTAGTACCTACCTATGAACAAGATGCTAACATGCAGAAAATCATCCATCTGTTCCACTAACAAAAAGAGAATGAGAAAATGCATATTAACATGTGAAATACAAACTAAGTAGCAGTTGTTTTTCTTTATTAACCATAAAAACAAATGATGAAACCTCTAACAAAACACTCATGCCAGTTTTTTAAAACAGGGAAAATAAAGCACCATACTTTATTTCCTGCTAAACTTTCTTCTCTGTAGAAATCAAGCGCCTATGAAGAACCCTCCCATAAATGTTTTCAGCCTCAGTACTAGTTGATTCACAGCTTGAATTTTTGTAATTATATAAAATATTTTTAATGCTGAGCAGAGATTATAAAATAGGAAAGCTTTCATAGTCAAATGCACTGAATAAATACTACAATTTAATGCTTGAAGCATCGGTACAAGTATGCATGTATAGAATCGCCAAGGCCTAATTAATTTCATGTGACCAGTAAAAATGGCACCGCATTTTGAGTGCAACTGCAACTATTTTCCATTTTTAGATTATGAGAGACTGTTTGTACATTATCATTAATTAAATTAACACAAGACATGCAAGAAAAGCAGAAGTTCCGCATTTTGTGTACACAAGATATGCAGTAAGATTTCCAGTTCTGAATGAATGCTTTGTATTTCATCACTGAGAGTCATTACATGTGTAACAGAACAGGAGGAAAAAAAACAAATTGTTATCACTACTTCTAACGGATCAAGGAACACTGTCCTGTTAAGCTTTAGATCAGGAGGAAGGTGTGTGAATGACGGTAGAAAATGCCAGTTGGGTGAGTCTACACTGCCCCACTCAAACAAAAAACAAAAAAAAAACACGTTTGCAGAGCACAGTGAAAACATACCAAGCAATATTTCCCTTTTGCCTCAAATGGTAAAATGTACAATGTAATCATAAGTGTACATGGCACACTGAGTTTTGCTGGCATTGAATCACACATGCAGATTCTACATACAGATTTTTTTGTATGACATATCTTACTAAAGCACTAAAATTGACTCAGTATGATAACGGCCTTCTTCAGCTGACATCATGTGGTTAAATTTTATCATCCCCATCAAAAAAATATCCTTATGCCATACATATCAATCAGAAGTCTGCAATCTACATACAAATCCTTACTAAGTATACGCAAACCTAACAATTCAGCAGCCAAAGCCCTATATGGCAAGCAAATCTCCATAATATGGAATTCTTATCTCTAAACCTAAGTCTCAATGACAACCTTTCCTCGTTTAAAATACAATGGAAAACCCGCCTGAGAGACTCATGACTATATTCTTGTAAAACAATAGGATAATCCCAACATCCCCCACACCTTTACTTCCCCCCATTATGTATTCTGGCACTAGCTAAGCCTGTGGGAATAATCAAAAAAGTTACCATTGCAAATAAATTGTACACAATAAAAATGTTTAGTAAATAATTCTATACAATAAAAATTATTCCTATATTTACTTACTCTAGGCTCTACATGAATTAACTACACAAACACTTTGCAACACAAATTCTTATAATATAAATAGCATTCTTTGGAAACTGGTTTCAGCTTTATATTTTGCTGTTCCCCTTCTATAGGCTACTGTTTTGCTCAACTGTTAAATACAAGTGAAGTGTACAAGTTGCATTAATGAGTGTCACATATCTGTGCATGTTTTATGATTCTGCTTCGAGTGTTATTTTATAGTTTTGCTTTTATGACTATTTTATATTTTTGTAATTCTGGAGCTTTTCTCCTCAGACCTCCACTGACGAGGGATTACATGCTCAGGTGGATTTTCCCAGTAAACAAACACAATAAAACAAAATGCAATCAATGAATGTGTACCAGGCCTGGGTCAAACTAAACATAAAAATACAGTTCTGTGCTTATCACTACTGTACCCCCTCTACAGAAGTACAGCACTATAGTTTTATTATTGGTGTATTAACTGGATAAGCAAACCAGTCTATCAAAGACTTTTTCAGCCAAAAAGGCAAGGATAAATGTAATATGCTAGGACAGTTTACAACATGCATTCAACTAGTATATTTTTGAAAGAAAGAGTACTCCTCAAACTAAACCCCATACAAATACAGTCAGTCAGTGGTAGGAGATCAGGAATCTTTGAACCTGTAGGGATGGACTCTGCTTCACACAGATGGTGAGCATCCTCCCTGTCTAAAGTACACTCCATCACTAACCCTATTTTTGCATAACTTTGACCAACAGATGGGAAATTGGAAACTGACCCCAGGTTTGGCCTTCATGTCTCAGGCAGACAATAATGCCCAAAGTAACATACCCCCTGACATAACTTCTAAAACTTCATAACCCCTCCTAACAAACACCCATGACACACAAGGAAACAACTGGGATGAATTGCATGGCTAGGCTTATAAAAACCCTGTTAGTCATTAGCCTAGTATTCACCTTTGAACCTATGAGTTATGAGACAGAGGTCTTAAACAATTAGCCGCCATACTGCTCAGTGTTTGATGGCCTGTACAGTGCCTTCGGTCTATAGAGACACTTGAGCTGTCTGTTCAGTTAATTTATTTTTACCAAGGTAGTGCAGTCATCAATACTGCCCAATTATAGGCTCAGCCTGGTTGTCAATTTCAGTTACAGCATCATAAACTTGCAGCATTATATGAAAAACAGAATTTGGGCTGTACTTTATTTTAGTTAATTGTCATTATTTAAGCAGCTCTGAAGACGGTACTGTTCTGGCTAGGTTACACATGCATTAGAAATGATTAGTGCTTAGTAGGCTAAACTATGTAGATGCCAGACCACGTCATCATACATTCCAAATGTATTGTATATGTTTTAAAGGGCTTTAATCCCTATGAAAACCAATGCTTTCATTATACACATAATACAAAGAAATTGCTTGACTTGCATGTTAGCTGTATGCTCCCCATTTACCCTTGTCAAACTAGTTGCATGCAGTTTTCAGAGCTGCAATTCAAACAATTGCTTTTTTCTTATGCACTTATTCTTCAATAATAAATCTCTGTAGAGAGGATGGTCACTAAACACACTATCAACTTTCATTTTATCTGTGACTTAACACTAAATTTTAATTAATTTCATGTGTTGATATTTTATGGCTAGAAATGACTGTCACAGCTTTTTCTACAGTACATTTAAAATTCATATATTTTCATTTGCTTCTTTTATAATTTAATCTCTTTACATGCACATTGTGACAATCTGGTATGAAAACTGCTAAGGAAAATAAAACTGTATGGTCCATACAAATGGGTTTTGTTATTTATTTTTAACTGTGTTCAGTGCTTACTTATTTAATACCTGTCCATACTTAATTGCTTAGGTAACTAACCATACAGCTTAAAATGTAACAGATAGTCATTTTGTATTTCATGCTATCACTCTTTCATTATAGGCAAAATGTAGTTCACAGTATGAGGAAATGCCTTTTTTTAACTTTGCTGCTTCTATGACTTGTTTAGTTTTCATGAGCATTTTATTGGAAATGGATTTTGTATGGTGCAAGTTAATCAGACAAAAAAATTCTCAAATCCAATTTAATCAAAATAAAGGTTTTTAAACTAGCACCTAAACAATGGGTAGTGCACACACTGATCTACAGAAGTTAGTCTAAACTAAGTAGACCCTAAAAACTTTTGACCACAGAAGATCCAAAAAAAAAAAAAAACTAACATGTATGCTACGAAGCATAATCTCAAAGCATGTAAAACTTGTGTGTGTTGTTTTTTTTTATTTTATTTTTTGCCTTTTTTTTTCCTTTTGCAAGGGTAGACTGCAATTTCACCCCACACCCTGCAAAATCCCCAGGGAATGGGCATATTCCCAACCCCGGTGGAGTGTCGATCTCACCTACCTGCTGATCACCTGTTTTGTTGACCAAATTGTATCAACAAAATAGATTATGACAAACTACACTTGACTATAACAAGTACATCTGTTTATATAAAAGCAAAAGATGTATACAGCCTCCTTTGTCTCTGGCAGCACCTTACTTTACATTCTACCTCTGAGGTCAGTGCACAGTGGATAAAGGAATTCATCCAACATCAATCTTATTTGCATCACAGATTTTGCTTCTGCCATTTGCATTACAACATATGGACCATCACACAAACAGCTGATGTCCACATTCTTGAATATTCTTTTTGTATCACCCTGCTCTTGGATGCAGCTTGTCTGTTACTGCCAATTAAAAAAGTGTACCACGGCTAAAGACAACCTGTCCCTCCAGAGACAAAATTAGTTCATACCCATTAATGATGCACATGTGAGGAAAAATCCAGCACTTAAGTGGTGAGGTTGTAGAATAATGTGGCAATATTTGATGTCAAGAAATGCTCCATCAGAGGGCTTGTATCACAATTCCACAGCCTCTTGGGTTAGGAAATGTAAATCCTACTAAAGGTATCATAGGTTTGACCTCATTAAAGCAGTAACTAAAAGAAAAAAAAATGTAAAAGGCAAAATTTGTCATGGTTCTGAATGCTATGACCCCCCTCCTGTAGACATCATACCAAGGGTAACAAGACTAACAGTTGAATCACCTGCTCTACTAGAGGGTAGAATATATGGGAGTGTAGGAGTAAGAGAACCAGAATGCAGAGATGAGAACTGGTAGTAATACTGAATGGTAGATGGAATCTCCTTTCATGCAATTAAATAAGCAAAGGAAAAAAAACAGGATACATATACACTGCAGTCGTTCAGTTTGCTATCAAAAACATGCTTATTAATCTGTCCATGATTCTAACTTTTTTTCTCTGCTTTTTTTTTTTTTTTTTAATTTCTCCAAGTCCTTTGGGTTTCTAATACCTTGACAGGAATGGACCCCATTTCCAAATCAAAATATGATTGAAACAATACTAATTTCATGAACTTTAATCTTTGATGTTAGCCAGAAGTGCTCTTCACAGCACTCTCAACGTGCCCAGTAATGACTACTTCTGCAACTCATGTGGAGTTACATGTATCGGTAACCTAAGTATGATTGCAAATTCTTTTTTATAAGACCCCTTGCTCCCACTACTCCTGAACTGAGTATCCGTATTCAACATTGTCTTTATTTCTGCCTGAAAATCCTGGGATTTTGACTCTCTACATGCAAGACATTGTAGTAACTGGGTGCAGCAATTTCAGTGATTAATGCTACTTCTGTCTTCTTTTCATGTACTAATATATCTGGTTTTCTTGCATCTATTTTTTGAACTGTTGATAATGGGTGATCTCATGTGATATAAACTTCATTTCTATCATGCTTTGTGGCTCATGTTTCCAGTGTTTTTCAGTTACTTCAGTATTGTAATGTTTGCACAATCCGCAATGCAACAGTCTTGCCACGTTATTATGCCTTTCAGTACACAGTCCTTCTGCCATTAGTATATCACAACCAGATGTGCAACTGTTTTCAATTCTATTTACAAAACTTACATTTGTCTTTTTCTTCCACAGGTTCAATGGACTTTGTAAGCCTATGTGTATGTAGTCCAGTATCTTGGGCAGCCAATATTAACCTTTCATCTTTTGGTTTAAATTCACCTCTCCTTAACCATTCCTGCATCAGATCCTGATCAACAGCAGGTTGTTCCTTGACATTTTTTCTCTATACTTGCAACTATTTTTATGTATTTTCTACATTTCTTGCCTTCTCATCTGATCTTTCACCTTGTATTTTTTCTTTTTTTATTTTGGCACATTCAGTTGCACCTGATTTTTATCTGCTTCTGGTTTGATTTCCATTCCTACTTGACACCGATATGCTTCTGCTAAACTAAGCAGGGAAGTCATCTTAAACTTTTTCTCCTCATGTTTTAAAACTTTCACTACATTTGGCTCTTGTGAGGTGAGCAGATATGTATGCAGTCCTGCCATTGCAGATCTATACATGTAAAATCAGTTTTGAGGAGGCCCATGCCTCTTTAGAATGGCAAATATATAATCTTGGTATACACATTTTTATAAATCATTTGATAAGCATAAACAATCCTTCTTGTTTTCCTGGTCCAGCCAATCCAACACCTTTTGGAGCCAGTCAATCATTCCAAAACTGTAAGTTAGGACAGGAAGACCACAATGGTTTATAGTTTAGACTTTGTTCCTTGATGTAAATGCTGTTTTCAGTATCAATTTTAGTCTTCTAAAATATTCCTTACTAAGTTTTCTCTCTGCTTATGCAGCCCAGCTCATGGTGGGAAATAGAATACAATGATCTGTGGTCTTACCAGTTCAAGAAAGTACATAAAACATTACTAAATTAGGAGTGACATGATTTGCCTATCACCCTACTTTAGGGGGGGTATCTTTATGGAAAAGTGGGTCACATGGTCTCTTTCAATTCTAGTGAAAGATCATTTGATAACCTAGGGAACTTATAAAGCATTCTGTCTCTGTTAGAATGGGCATTAATTTAACTGACATTAGCAAAATGCTACCTTGGGTCTCTGATAATGCTTACATTTACTGCTAGAAGGCTGAGTCCACTAACGACAACAGCAGGGTTGTCTAATCTTTCATCAATGGGGTAGTCCAATCTTGGACTGGTGTATACAGCAAGAGCATTGGTGGCTGGCAAAATTGACTCAAATGGATGTTCTCCAGACATCAAACTAAAGTTATTTACTTATCGCTCATCCAGTTCCACAACTCCTTCCTTTCTTATCATTAGTGCATTGCTACATTTTCAGTGCTTCATTTACCTGAAAAACTCCTCTGGTCTGTGACAAACTGGTAAGGTAGGAACACATTCCCTCATGGCCTTGGGAATGTGTATCCAATGTGCTAGTCACTGAAAGTGAAGTTATGGAACAGAGGATTAAGGCCATGAGATAATGACAAGCTACAGTGGTCCAAGATTTGAATCCCTCAGTGACTATTTTCCTAACTTTGCGACTGAGCAAATCACTAACAAAAAATGCTCCAAGATCGAATCTGAAAATCATCCATATGGATCGGCATTCTACCCCAGTTAACAAAATGAAATAAATAAATAAATGCAGCAAATTACTTCAATGTCTGTGACTTTCAGGAGTAAAGAGGGACGAACGTTTGTGTCTCTGCTATTACTTATATTGCTGAGCTGTTCTAGTTTGGTCCCACATAGATCATTTAGACACGAACATAAAAATGTTAACCATAAATTTAAGAAACATGGTAAACCCATCACATCAGGAGCCCAACAAAATCACAAGCATAATTGTGCATAACAACACAATGGAGTAGCAGATAAGGTGGCATTCACTGGTGTCAGTTTTGTGCTATGCAATCTGTTTGTCTCAATATACATCTCGTATCTGATGTGTGGTGTCACTCACTGCATGTTGTTAGATACATTAATGGTTACTTGCTCTATTGGTGCTTGAATGCACAGTGCATTAGTGGGTTTCCCTGACTTGATCAAAGAACAAAACATTGTTATTTCCATGCTCAAACTAGGTATTGAAAATGGAATTTTGTAGTCAGTGCACCAACATATGTCATGTTGCTTACTTTGTGCTTATGTAAATGAATTATTTCCTTATAGTGATCTTATGTTTTGGGATTTCAGGTCCAAACCTCTTGATTCAAAGGGTGTTGTTAAAATAGAATTATGAGCATACTTTTTCTTGCCATATATTCCATGATATATCAGGGACAATACAAAAGATGTATGCCTATAGAATTTGCAGTTCCTGTTGTCTTTTTTTTTTTTTTGTAAATTACCACGGGATATTCTTTCCAGCGTAAGTTTCACAGCTTAATTCCAATCACATTGCGAAAGATCACTGAATTTCATAAAGAAGTGTGTATGTCATGAGTCCATGTTTACTCTCTGCTGATTTTCCTTTCTGTCATTCCTTGGGCTGTCCCCAACTCTGCTCCCTACTTGTGGGAGAACCATTCCATTACCTTTTTCCTTTCTTCCCCATCTAATATCTCACCATGCTCCTCATTCCATTATGGATGCTTTTCTATATTTTTGCTTACTTCCTGTCTTGCTATTATGATCATTCCTGCCTGAAACCCTTATTTCTCCATTACCGTCAGTAAATGCATGATCATACCCATCATGCATTTGTCACTTTCCACGTGTGATTATGGTTTACAAGCCTTACCTTCACAGCTAGACGCCTTCCTCTGGGAACATATTCGAGCATGTATTATTTTTTTATAAACTCTGTTAGTGCAAAGGATTAAAACTATGAGACTTTAACAATTTGCTTTCAGTAAGTCCAGGATTTGATCTTCTCAGCATTCATTTTCTTACTGTGGAACTCTGAGCAAGGCACTTTAACCTGACAGTGCTCCTAGGTTGATTCTGAACAAGTTCCAGGCGAATCAGTTCTCTACCCTGATTAACAAAATTGAATGAACCATGTCTCTGTGTACTTCCATTCAAATTTAATGTAGTTGCAGATTGCTAGCTTGAATGTACACACATATATATATATATATAGGAACTGATTTTAATCGAATCCCCCTTTGGTTGACATCTGTTTAGTTGAGAAACTCTGACTGATTAACTCAGTTTTTAAAAAGGGATAAGTTCTATTAAGGATAACTTGTATACTGTGTGGAGTATGTGAACGTTGTATTGGCCAGTACTACAGTTCACTTATAGTTTGTATTTGCTTTTCTGACTACTGCTGCATAACCTCTGATTGCAGTGTGCTCACAGACTGTAATTTAGCCTTTCTTATACTGGTTTATTTTATATCAATTAATGTTGGATTAGAGGGACCCTGATATATATATTATATATTGCTCACTGATGAGGATGTTATACTGTAACTGGCTTGGAAAATGCTTTTATTCATGTAGTGCACATATTATCATGGTTTATAAAACATATGCCTATTACTTAACTACTCGACTCAGCATAAAGTCTTAGTATTCAGTGAGAGTATTTGGTCAGGTGGATACTGGGGAGGCACCTTTCCAACCAGATGTGCACTCTTTTCCTATTAAACTTTAATTCTTATTTTGTCTTCTCCACATGCCAAAGAGCAATTCTCTCCCCAAAGCCTTCGGTTTCCTTTACCTTTGCACTACAAATTATGTGCTTTGTTTTCTAGGTAACCAGTGACAGTTCTCTCTCTCTGCAGAACTCTGTCACAACGTCCATGGCAGGACACGTCAAGGCTAATGTGAGGTATTGCCAGCTATGCCAGGAGAAGTAGGGCAATGGATCTGTAACATATGCCAGCACAGCTAGCTGGAATTTAGTAAAGAATTATATTATTTGAATTTGAAAATGAATTTATAAAGTTGCTTGTGTTAAAAATGTACCAACAGTGGGTTCTGACTGTATGGTAACTGAATTAAATATATCAATATGTGTGTGTGTGTGTGTGTGTCTGTGTGTGTGTTAACAGAAGATACTGGAAGAGAAGAGGTTAAGCTCAGCTCCAGCTAACTTTGGAAAATAATAAGAAATGAAATTACTGGGCTTAGGCCATAAAGATGTTATCTCACAGTTTTGAATGAAGCCAAAGATGCAATGTCTGTAAGAAGCATTCTTTGTTAGTCTCTGTAGGAGGTGTAGAGGTTTGTAATTGTTTTATGACTTCCAGAAGCTGCACCAGATCTGAGCAATGCCCTTGTGTGTGTATTGTTGAAATGTAGGTGCTAAATCCTGGCAGTTTCTAGCAATGGGGGATTACATGGGAACTAGAAGTCAGATGACCAGATGTATGTGCTCATTCTGTACAGAAATAATGTTTTAATATTAGGTGAGACAGAAATCTCAGGGCAGTCTGTTTCTTGGAATCTGACATAGATGGATCCCTCACCTACTTCATCTTGTCTTGCTCTGTTAAGTAAGTAGGAACAGTAACCCTCTAGATCAGTCAGGAAAATGTAGTGAGAATAGTTAAGTGTTGCTTTTCTGTAACTGTGTGAATCTTTCCAGCTGTACTGTTATTAATATTTCCTGTGATTGAACTCTGGTGTTTACTGTAAATAAATATTTCATATTTTCTAGTTCCTTTATTATTAATTATATTTAAACTTTTCATTGTGGCTGATCCTTTAGAGAATATTTTAACCTTTGAAAGTACTTATATCTATTGGTAACACTGTGGTCACTCCTGAAGCCTGGCTGTTTGGTCAGCATCAGCATTTGTATTAATATTAATTTCACTCAGTATAACTGGTACTCTTGCAAAAGTCTTCAGCATCTGATTTGTAGTGTCTGGTGGCAGTGATAACTACCTTATAGTCAAGGCACAGGAGGTAAATCTGTGCCAGCCTTTCCCAGATGTGTGTGTGAAAATCAAATTTCAGTGTGTGTGCCCATCAGCTACTTTGAGCAGGGGCACAAAGCACTGGTTTCACAGAGAGGGTGCTTGAGGACTTGGCTTGGACACTTAACCCTATAGCTGTGCTAGTGGGGAACCATATTAGGACCCTCAAGAGAGAAATATATAAAGAAATACACATCCCAGGCTTACTGTGTCTTCTGCGTACTCTTAAGGGAAACTGTGCTTGATAGAGAGAGGTCTGCATCTGAAAATACTGTGTGTATCCATTTGTATTCCAAGTGAACGTCTCTGATTGTGTCAGTGGTGAGGATTCAGGCTCTTTGATTACTGACCCAGAGTGGGGACATCACAGACTTGGACTGATGGATACTGTTAGACTTCCTGGCCTCTTTTCCCTTGTGAGATATTTCCTCTTTCACTGATGCAGTTAACGATTCACTTCTTAGTTAAGCATCATTCACCCCTCTGACTTCATCTTGTAGTCTAATGTCCTTTACAGGACTTGGTATGAATTTTGCTATTTTCTGGCATTCTCTTGATGCTGTGACTTGTAGTCATCAAGATTTTATTATAACCCTTCATACCACTTTCAGCAATACTTCATGCCTCTCTGTCTATTTTTCTCCTGTATTTTCTTTTTGCCTCATTTTTCACTATATATCAACTTATCACCCCTCATATGTTCATATTTGGATCCCCTTTTCTACTTTGTAGCCCAGAAGTTATTTCCTGTGTACCCTTCCAGCTTGACATATATATATATATATATATATATATATATATATATATATATATATGTATATGGTTCTAGTTTACATAACCGACACTGTAAAACACCGACAACACAAACATCGACACCACATAATCGACAAACCATAAACACAAAATCTCACATGCCCGACAAACAAATAACTGACGGTCCACAAACACGAAACCTCATACGCTGCACACACCACAATAACAACAATCAACTAACAAAACACATCCCCTGTCCAAAAACCACACACACAACACAAGCACACCAAAATCCTCACAAACCCACACTAAACCTCACATACACAACTATCTACAACCCTAACCCAAACCCTTACCCTAAGGTCCGTCACTATCGCACACTCAGCTAACCTGCGCCCTAACCCTAACTCACTTAACCCGCCCCTAACCCAAAAATACTACTACCGCACACTTACCTAACACGGGCCCTAACCCTAACTCACTTAACCCGCCCCTAACCCAAAAATACTACTACCGCACACTTACCTAACACGGGCCCTAACCCTAACTCACTTAACCCGCCCCTAACCCAAACACTATCACTACCGCACATTTACCTAACCCGCGCACTGACCCTAAATCACTAAACCCACCCCTATCCCCACAGACCGTCAATATCCACACTTACCTTACTCGCACCCTAACGTCCGTCACCACCGCATACTTACACAGCCTTTTTCCAAGTCACTATCCTCGGCGTCGGTGTTTTGATCCGTAGTGTCGGTCTTCCGGCTTGTCGATCTTCTGGCGCTCGCACATTCGTTGTCGGTGAAAGCAGCTGTCGGTTATGTAAACTAGAACCATAGATATATATATATATATATATATATATATATACACGCACACACACACACATATATATATATATATATACAGTAATGTTAAGATCCAATACTCATGTCTCCTCATCTGTAGTCATTCTCCTGCAATACTCAGTTATACAGGTTGCTATAATTTGCCTGTAGCCTTCAGTCAGAGTAAATTTAAATGTGTTTAACTCCAAATCAGATATAACATTTCTTGCAGAATAATCATGTTACTCATAAATCAAATGTTAATCTGACTGTCTCACACAGCTAAACTTCACATTATTATTTGGGTCCTTTCCTGTTTGGCATCCACTTCTCAGAAGTCCAGGCCAACAAGGAGGGATTCTGGCTGACCAAGTTCACAGACGATTGCAAGCTGGGAGCCATTATTAACTTCCCAATTGATGTAGGCATCCTACTGAAAGGCCTCACTGAGACCAATGACTGGTGTCAAAACCATGGCCTTAAGCTTAATGCCAAAGAATAAGTCTTCATTTCCTTTGGGAAAAACGCATTTCCCACTAATTACCACATTGATGGTACCCCACTGATCACTGAAGGCATTATAAGTGATCTGGGGATGGGGACACAGGTTGACAACAACCTCTCCAACCACCATATTGCCATTGTGGTCAGAAAGTCTTTCTATGTGGCACATCTCACTGCCAAGGGTTTTGCATCCAGGAAGAAAGAGGTTATCATCTCTCTCTACTCTTCCCTCATTATACCAGTCATCGAGTATAATGCCCCATTTGGCATGTATCTCACTAAACACCTGCAATAACCTGAAAAGGCCACAAAAGTACCTCACGAAGAGGATCCTAGGACTTAAACACACGCCCTACTTGGACAAACAAAAAATTCCAGTTTTTCTCTGTCTCAGTATGTCTATTAAGAGCCGATATCTGCTTGACTTATAAAGCCATGTCTAACCCAGCTCTGTTAGAAATGTTAAACCTAAGGAAATCCCTGTCCCTCTGCACCACACTCTCCACAGACCGCAACCTCATTACCACAATCAACAGAACATGCTAGAGGGGGACAGGTTCACAACCCAGAGACAGCCCCTGCTCTGGAATAAACTTCCTATACATGTCAAGCAGAGCACCTCACTGGCCCTTTTAAAGAGAAATCTTGATGAGTGGCTGGGAAATAGAAAGTTCATCACGGGGAACACTCCAGTGGCTCTACTTGATAGAGGCACTGGTAACTAATGTCAGGCAGCACGATGCCAGGGCACATCTATGGGCTAGGCTTGTAAGGGCCCCAGGGCCATTGGCCTATTTTACACATATGAACTTATGAACCTATTATATTAAAAATGAATGATTTCAGGCTAACTGAAATCGTTACTATCTCAGAATGTTGTTAAGAGACTGTAGAGTACCAGCAGCTGATTACAACCAGAACTGTGCAACAGCATGCAAGTTAAACAGAAGCAACGCTTAAATGACTACGCTTAAAATGTCATCAAAAATACACACAGATAAAGTTAAAAACCTGCACAACAGTCAGTCAGAATGGGTCGACAAACTATATTAAAATGCATGCATAAGATATATAGTTATCATACATAAACTACAAAATGTAAAATTCAGACTGAAAAAAAATTAAAGATGGCCATTTTATAAGTGCAATAAGCCTTTCAAATGCATACCTCAACATTCTTGTGCATGTGTGGTAATATCTAAACTATATCCAGTTACAGATATCTATACAATGTACACCCATCATGCATTATACATTCACATATTTGCATACATAAATATATATATATATATATATATATATATATATATATATATATATGTATACATATAGAGAGAGACCAAGAGGATTAAAAGCAGGTTGCTAATCATAACCTGCTTATTGTGTTCTCAACACAGATGTCAAGAAATTCACCTAGAGAATGAAGCTTGAGATATAAATCCTGGGGGAGATTTCTCCATTCTTAGAGTAAATCCAACAGTGGAGGTGGTATGTATAATTTGGGTTGGGGGAGATAGCTGCCCACATCAGGGGTTGCAGGAAGATTCTCCCCCTGCAGAATTACATTTACTTATTTATTTTTTTGCAGTTTTGTTGACAGGGCTGTGTTTACACAGGACAAATGTTTCACAAGTGAGAGAATTTCTGTTTTTTAAGTCAATGTCAGTGTTTCAACATTTTACTTTATCAATGTTTTGGATTGTCAGACATATTGCTTCAACTATGTGTCTGTTGACATTGGTTATTTTAAATTATTATAAAATATATATATATGTTTAAATAATGCATTAGAGACAACCAGTTCTTCATACAATGGTTTGCAAAAAAAGAATGAAAAAATAGTAGATCACATTCTTGTGGTATGTACAGGCGAAACGACTGACCTTTATCTGTTAGTGTTGCGAAGGGAAAAAGCATAGCCTTTAAAACTAGTTTTAACACAGTCCAAAGGTAGCTTACACTATTGTTCATTTTTTTGGATTCCTAGTGGAACATATCCAAGCTTCTTCAGATTGCTCTGAAATGTCTACTCCTTTGCACATTAACAATTCCTTTGGGAAGCCTCTGTTGCTAATACAAAGTGTAGCTGTCTTAAAGAAAAATACTTTTTACAACAGTGTTATTTATATTATATCACTTCTGTTTTTATAACACATTTATAACAGCTCTTCCCATATGATGTGCCAAAGTGTGTGCATACATAATATATATCTAAATACATCTATATATCTATGTATCTATATCAATATCTATATAGATACACACACACACACACACACACACACACACACACACACACACGCACACACACATACCTCTCAACCGCTTTTAACAAGAAATCTGCAGAAAGCCATCAATAATGGGGTGAACAAAGGCCCAAAAATATGGTCATTTTTTAAATATTACTCTTTCAAACTTAGTAAATTGATAGAACATGTTTTGCATTATCCTGAATTTTCTGAAGGGTATGGCATCTAAAACTCAAATGTTTGTCATTTTCCGACTTCAATCCTCAATGATTTGCCAGTGATTTCCTAGAAAACCACAATTTTATGAGAAATGGACCAAAAATATGAGGCAAAAATCTGTACAGTTGAGAAGTATGACACAAACAATCAGAACTTGTTTTAATTCATTTTGTTGAGCCACTTTATCTGGTGTCATATCATATCTAAAGTTATATCAGGACCCTTTAGATGGTATTTGATGACAGCTCAGATTTTTTTTTTTGTTAGCGATATTGATTTGAATGGGGGATGGTCCAGCAGTCTCAGTATAGCTGATGATGGATTGGGAAGTCCTTAAGCAGGCATGGAAGGTGAAGGCTTAGTGAGGAGCTGTTTGTCAACAGATTAAAGATAGAAGTATAGCACAACCCCTTATTATTATAGAGTCAGCCCTGTTCTAGGGAAAAATGGAAGGAAAAAGGAATCGGAAGAGCTGGGAATCTTTTTATTTCTGTGAGGAATTACCTAGGGATCTCCCAATTTATTTCCTGGAAGGATTTTAAGGTTAAATTTAAATTAGGAGATGGTGACTATGTTTTAAACAGTTACAGGGTGCTAGAAAAGCATGGTTGGTTCAAGCAGACATGCTCAAGAATATGCAAGATAATCAGCTCAAGGGTAAAGATGATGGGGTTCAAAAGGGTAAAGATGATGGGGTTCAGAAGGGTAAAGATGATGGGGTTCAGCATTCTACTGCATGTCTTAAATGTGTGAGGATTTATATAAGTTGGAGTTTGGAAAGTAATAAAAGTTCTATAAAACAAATGACAGATAGAGGAGGAGGTTGACTCTTCTTGGAGGGAATGGGAAGAGAATAACATTCTGTTGTTTAAGAATATTATAGTCAAATAGAACCAATATATGAGTGGATCCACAGATGGTACTGAACCTCTCCAATTTTTTTTTTTGGAATTGGGAATATGACAGGATTGGAGATATGGACAGAAATTAGCAGGGTATATTCATATGTTCTGTGAATATTTTGAGGTAATGCCTCTTTGGATAGAAGTATTAAAGGAATGGAAATATATGCGGTTATAGGTCTCTAAGGGGATAGTACTTTGCCCTTATTAGACTTTGGTGGCCAAGAAGAGGGCTGGAAAGGGAAAGAAAAAGCTCAGCTTTTGATTTCAGTTATTTGGGGTCAGAATTCTATTTTCAAACGCTTAGAGGGGTATGGGGAACTAGAATAGCAAAATGTGTCCATTAATGTCAGGACTTAAAGTATAGTCACAGCAGCTGACATTGATAAGTAAGACAAGGTGAAGGCAGTATTAATGAAGGAGAGAACGTAAGGAAGAGATACCTTGTTGGGATAGGTAATATAACACTGCCGGGTGAGGGCTGGTGGTTTGTTTAGTTCAGTTTGCAAATTATGGCTACAAGGAAACGTAATGGATTTTAAGACATTCTAACCTTTCATTTGTTATGACAATGTTTGGATGCTTCATGTTGTTGCTTTGTATTAATTGTGATGATGGTGGTCATTTTTCATACTAATCTGAATGAAAAAAGTGTAAAAAATGTAAACATTCTGCATCTAAAATGTTTGATTTGCATCTGTACATAAGGCTGTCATTTCTTTTCAAAAGATAAATGTGATTATGGCAGTTGATACATCCTTTTTGTCATTAGAAAATATGCAGAAACTGCTAAGTATAAAAAGAATTATCAGAAACCAATTAACTAATGTTGGCTCATGACACTGAAGTATGGAGAAGACAGAGTTTGCACCTCCCATCCCTCCGAAGGATACATGGTAGCACTTGGAAAAGAATCTCAGGAAGCTGGGTACAAAAATCATTTGCAATGGACTGTGAACCAGTGCTGTGTTGATCAGTTATAAAGATTATAACTGAGTGTGTGGTGGGGTGCTGCTCAAAGTGAAACTTGAATGTCTGGCTTCACCTCCTCCAAAACATTACCTTTCTGATCAGCACTTTAGACAGCACACCTTGGAGAAAGGGGACTCAACCTACAGTAGCTCTTATAAGCAAAGTGCAATGTTAGACCAGCTGGTTATGTGCAGAAAGGTGATGTGTGGCCTTTTCCCTGCTGCTCGTATTTCCTCCCACATCTTAAAGACATGCCATACGGTGAACTGGCATGCATCCAAAATTACCCATGTGTGCACACAGTGCACATCGGAGTGTATGCACCAACTGCAACTCAATACTAACAAAGGAAAACTAGACTTCTCCCTAATGATGAGTCAGACAGTACCTTACAAAAGTACAAAAATGGGGCAGCTTGGAGAAACTCTGCATTGTGATGTTTACAATTATGATTAGATTTTCTTATAAATAATATTAGCTTCTCAGTGTAGATATAGGTGTCAGTAATAACTTACCACATACAGAATTAACCTGGTTAACATTACTGTTTCTCATAAAATGGTCAGTAAAAGAAAAACAACAAATGGGTGATCCAGTGGTAAGTAAAAAGTACTGGTAATTAACATTCTTTAGGAAAGAGAATTAAGTGTCTTTACCATTGACTAAAATGGAAGATAACACTAAACTGCAAAAATATTTGGCACATTATCTGAAAAAATATAAAATTGTCAATCAACTTACAATTAAACAATGCAAAACATTTCCTTTTAGTTAAGATTCATCAAAGTATGATAGTATGATTAAATATTTTAGAAGTCAAGGTAAATCATTTTTAACTTCACTGAAAACTGTCCTTTTCTTTGTCCTCAATGTCAGAATAAGGCTTGAACCTTCAACAACTGACTTTAATAGTGGGGCATATGGCAAGACTTTTAGTGTATTGGGTGCTATCAAGCCGTAAGAAGAAAACACCCCTTCCTTAGTACAAATGTCTCCATTAGACCACCTTCAGGTATATGCTTTTTCAAATCTAAATAGTAATAATGAACAAATACATTTTAGAGTTCATAAAGGTCTCATAGATTAAATATAACAACTAGCCTCATGCTTAGTTCTAAGCTATTACCTAACAATGTCTGCCAGCATGGTGGCAAAGAGAAATGGAACGTGGACTACAGGCCTGGTAAATGGAGTACAATTAGCAGCTCTGACATCTGATGGCATTGGCATGGAAGATAGGCATAATAGCTTGTGTTCACTGTACAATACTCTCTAAATATTCTCAACCTCTCACTGAAATGACAAAACTTTTATACATAATCACTGCCTGTACAATCCACTAAGTTGCATGTGAGATCTCTCTTTAATAACTTCCACCTCTGTAAAATCTTAAAGTATAAATGTAATTACTGTTTGTGTAGAAATGTAAATAGAAATATAACTGCTCTGTATTTAACTGGAACTTACTATAATGCAATGTAAGCAAATGGAGGTTTTCTCCCCAGGCCCCCACTAAAAATGGATATTAGTCAGTCAGACTTTTTTGATAAATAAAGCCAAATAAATAAATCAATCTTGGGGAGAAGGGTCCATGCTGAGTCTCCCTCTCACTAGTTAAGCTCTGGTGGAAGTCTGATTGGTGAAAGTACACTGGGGCTTGGGAAGCAGAAGGACAGAGCAGATGTGGCTGTCCTATAGGCCCTGATACCAAAGCACACATTTGAGGTTACTCCTAATTGCCCATCCACCCAGACAATGTCAGCCTACGGGGAGATTAGGGCTAGGAAAAAATCCTGTTGTCAACAGCATACATGATGCTGTAAAGCAGTCAACTATTTCCACCTTCTGCCAATGCATGATACTTCTTCCCACCATGATGAACAGCTGCACCCAGGTTATAATACCAGAATCAATGATGCTCTCTCCTCCACTTGTCACCTTGCCAGCTGTCCCATCTAGGAGGTTGTAGGTCTAGAAGTTCATAGCAGATAGAGGGGTACCTTGACAGTCAACGGTCAAAATAAAGCATCAAAGAAATTCTTAGCAATGCACATAACCTGATCAAAGCACTGATAACTTATAATCACTTTTATACCCAAAAGACTGCACCACTCTCACAATAAACCTACATTACTGACTTCAAATCTATTTGCCAGAGTCTATTTTTAGTATTACTGTGTTAGTGTGTAGCGGAGCTAGAAACTAAACCTTCTATTTAAGGGGTAAAATAAAACATTTCAGAGCTGTACTAGAAAGGCTCATCCAGACTCTGCTGCACTTCACTGTGAGGGAAAGGTAAGTTTGTTTTTTATTTGTTGTATTTTGTATTACTTTATTGCATTTTTCTATTTTGAATACTGTGATTTGTTTTCTTTACCTTGTGTTTTACTTGAATTCTGCTTTTAACTGCATATTAAAACTTGAAAAGAGACCACAGCTCTGTCTCTTGTGAGTCAGGCAGAAATTATTTTTCCCACCCTCCTACCCATTTACTGTTGTGTTCCTAAACACCACTATCTTTCTAGTTGCGTGCCCCTTATGTTAATTTGACCATATATCTCATTTCCTCTCTGCTTTTACTGGCTTGTGTGAGTAAGCACAAAATTATCATTTTGTGAAATCACTCCCCTTCAACTATTTAAATTTATTGGCCATCCTGCTGCATTCTATACTTCCAGAATACAAAACTGACCATTCCCTTTCAGTTTATCTTGCTGTTTTAAAAATAGTGACTCTCCACTAAAACTTAACTTTTTAGACAGGTAAAACATAAGTTACCTACTTTCACATCTAATCCCTCTAGTGTACACTGCAGTATAGGACAAACCATTTGTTTCATCTTACCTTTAAGTATCTATTGCAAGACCACCAGTTATTGGAGAGCCCATATTCTGCCTCTCAGTAGTCATCTTGGAATTATTCATTCTGTTTTCTCCTGGTGAGAGAAGGAGTGCAGTTACATTATTTCCTGGAGACTGCTGATCACCAGAAAGCTTAATAACTGCTTTATAGGTGACAACTTGGAATCGGTGCTTATATTCTGATCATGGTGAGAGTAGGACCAGAGTGCATTGATTCCTGACTCTTTCTGGTTGGAGGCCCTGTGAGTAGCACTTGCTCTAAAACCTGCTGAAAAGCACTAGGAAGCCTTAAACTGATACAAGCATTCTCCTTGTTAATAAGGAGAAATTAATTGTAGGCACTAAACAGCCTATAATTGCAAAGTACCTTGCCAAGGTAAGGGGGGGGCACCTAACCCAGCATGTCCAAGGGTCAGCTTCTGGTAATTTCTCCTGTTCACCTGGTGAATCTGGACATACTGGGGCAATGCAGCAATTGCCTCATGTACACAGGCAACCCTCTCCTCCTACCACGCAACACTACAACCTGTGAGAGATGCACTTACATAGCCAAACTGGAAGCAAAGCTTTCTCCAGCCAAGATTGTGCTAGACAATCAAGAGGAGAAGGTTAACACCCACACTACACCTCAAGCAACACATAGCCCTTCAGAACCCTCACCACCAACACCCACACACAGCAACACTAAACCCACATATGCAGAGGCTCTTAACATTAACCTGCCCAACAACAAGGACCTCCAAAGCTGAAACGCAAACAAACACCAGTCACAACCAAAGTATCACATAGCTCACAACACCAATGTGCCACCCAACAGCAGCCCCTAAGGCAAGACAACGTACACAGCACTTTAGTCATAGGTCACTCTATAGTCAGGCACACTGATGTCCCAACTCAACAGGCCGAACAAGTAGAAAATTACAGTCAGCTGTCTGTCGGATGCCAGGATCTGCCACATAATGCATGCACTCAAGTCAATCCACAAATACGACTCTGTCATTGTCTATGTTGGAGTGAATGACTTGAGACGTACCTTCTTGAACTACATGAAAAGACACATGGAAGAGCTCTCGGATCATGTGACTCAGGCAGGTATGACCCTAGCCCTGAATAGCATCCTGCCTTCGCCCAGAATGATACCATAGTATAAGGACAAAATGATTGACTTCAACAATTGGCTAAGCTTCTGGTGTCATTCAAAGGGGATCCAGTATTTGTCTGCCTGGGACGACATGATTGACTAACTACAATGCTTTGCCAGAGATGGTCTGCTCGTCGCCCTGGAATTCAGGTTACTGGCTAAGGCTCTTGCCACCCCTATAGTGCCTTTTTTAGGCAAGGCTCAAAGGACAAAACCACCACCATAACAGGTACAAGTATGCAAAATCTGAAGGTAATGCTATTCAATGCTAGAAGTCTAAACCTCAAAATGCACTCTCTTGACGAACTTCTAAAAATGGAGAACATCAATATCTGTGCAGTAACTGAGACCTGGTTCAAGGCTCCAGACAGCACCCCTGCAATACCACGCTACAACTCTTATCACACTTTTTGGCCACCAAACCAGGACCGAAACACTAAAGGTGGAAGAGTATCCATATTCAACACAAGGATATTCACACCTCCAGGCTAGTTGCCCAACACAATGCATCTGAAATTCTCCAGGTGCAACTAACACTAGGTAAAACTGCAATCCAAATCGTAACTTGTTACTAATCCCCCACCATGACCCAAGATTCTCACTACACCTTTCTAAACATACTGGAAAATATTAAGATACAACCAAACACCCTAATACTAGGTGATTTCAACTACCCTGCCATTAACTGGGAAAACTACTCGTGTACCAACACCTTTGCTCATTGGTTCTTGGAATTCATGAATTCCAACCCCCTGGATCAACTACTCCATAGTCCCACCAGGGCTCCAATATCCTGGACCTGGTCCTTACCAACATGGGAAATCGATGCTCCACAACAGTGGTCACCCCCTCACTGGTTAGGTCTGACCATAAGCTAATCACCTTTGACATCCACATTCCACCCCCACCCCCCAGTAAGGAAACATCTGTAAAAAACTTCTCCAAGGCCAACTTCATGCTACTCAAGTCAGAAGTGACAAACTTCATGACACCCTTGTTGACGGGAACTGAAGGTTCGACTGCCAAATCCTACACTAAAGCACTGTACAAGCACATCCATTCGTGCATGAATCGTACCATCCCAAATAGAACCAAGATGCTCTCCTCCAAAAAAACAAAGCCAATCTGGTGGTCGCCTGCCATAAACAAACTATACAACAGAAGGAAGAAACTGTTGCAGAAAAGAGGAAAATCCCAGGATGCAAAAAACTCCCTTACCGGCCTCAGTAAGAAGCTGAGATCCCTCATAAAATCCTCCAAAGCTAGTTACAAAAATAAAATTGCCAAAGATTCCAAAGACAACCACAAGGCATTCTATAGCTATGTCAAGAATCTAAATAGCAATGCTCAGATCTGCTCTGAGCTACAACAGAATGGCATTAAATATATTGATTCCAAGGACATTGCCAATATCCTGGCAGATCGATTCAGTGCCAACTTCACCCCCCCCGTCACCCCCTGAAGGGCCCATCTCAATACCGAAAGATTGCCAAATTCTGTTAATCATGACCACACAGGTAAAAACCGCACTCTCCAAAGCTAAGAATACAGCTTCCAATGGACCAGATGACATCCTGGGCGGTGTACTACATGAACTACAAAATGAACAACTGGCACCTCACCTAAGTGTCATGTTTAATCATAGCCTCACCTCAGGCTTCGTGCCCACTGTGTGACGCACAGCTACAGTTATCCCACTCCACAAGGGGATCCACCTTGGATCCTGGGAACTACCATCCCATCAGTCTGACGAGCCTGATCTGCAAGGCCATGGAATGAATTACCATGGAACTTATAAACAAAGACATTGGCAACCTACAAACACTGGACCCCACCCAGTCTGGGTTTGTGAAGGGCCGATTGTGTCTCCTGAACCTGACTGACTTCTTCAAATCAGTCTCCAGAGCCATGGATAAGGGTAAGGTGGTCCACACAGCCTATCTTGACCTCGCCAAGGCCTTTGACACCATCCCCCACTCTGGAAGCATGGATAAACTTACTAAGCTGGGCATAAATCTCTACGTCACTTTATGGATTGCCAATTGGCTTACTGACAGAACCCACACTGTAAAAGTAGCCGACTCCAAATCCAGCTCCAGACAAGTAACAAGTGGAGTACCTCAGGGTTCAGTCCTGGGACCGCTCTTGTTTAGCATCTACTTCTCTGAAGTATAGGCCAACACTAAGGGATTCTGGCTAACAAAGTTCGCAGATGACTGCAAACTGGGAGCCATTATTGAATCCCCAAATGATGTGGATATTCTACAAAAGGGACTTACAGAAACAGATGCTTGGTGCCAGACTCATGGGCTCAAGCTCAATGCCAAGAAGTGTATAGCTATCTCCTTTGGCAAAAACCATGTACCCATGAATTACCACATAGGTGGCAGTACATTAAACACCGAAAGTGTGATAAGAGACTTAGGAACACATGTGGACAGTGGTCTCACCTTCGATAACCACATTGCCACAACAATCAGGAAATCATTCTATGTGGCACACCTCATCACTAAGGGCTTTTCATCCAGAAAAAAAGAGGTCATTATCCCACTGTACTCATCCCTCATTAGACCCATCATAGAGTACAATGTCCCATTTGCTATGTACCTCACAAGACATCTGCAACAACTGGAAAGGCCACATAAACACCTCACTAAAAGAATAACAGGCCTAAAGCAGATGCCCTATGCTGACCGACTAAGAAAACTCCAGCTATACTCTGTTGCATATCGTGTACTCAGAGGCAATCTCTGCTTAACATCAAAGGCCATGTCAAACCCAGAGCTGTTTGACTTGCTACACAAAGAAATCCCAATCCATCAGAGCCACACGCTCCATGGACCTAAACCATGTCATCGCAATGAACAAAACATGCTGGAAGGATAGGTTCCTGACCCAGAGACTCCCCATGCTCTGGAATAGACTGCCCATACATGTCAAGCAGAGAGCCTCCTTGGCCCTCTTCAAAAGGAACCTTGACAACTGGTTGGGAGATAGGAAATTTACCCCGGGGATCACATCAGTCGCCCTGCTAGACAGGGGTCCATGGAAGTAAATATTGTGGGAAGAAATAGCCAGGGAATTGTTATGGCTAGGCTTGTACAGGCCCTAGGGCTGATAGCCTAGTACCAACCTATGAAAGGGCATGACAGAGGGGGAGAAGTAATATTTCTTAAACTCTATTGTGACTTTGATAACAATAACTCTAAAATCATAAACAGAAATGTGAAGATGTGTGTAAGACATTTAGACTGCCACAGCTTGACATAGCAAAACATTAAGACTTCTTTGCAATTCTTGGCATTTTACAATTAATTCAGAAAGCTATTATACTAGGGTATTTCAAATAGCCAAAGACTGTAAATGTCTACAAATGATCAAGGTCTCCTTTGACTTCATACTCCATCAGTACACAAACTTTACTTATATTACAATGGGAAGAACATTGTAGGTCATACATTAATAAATATACCCGAATTCTATACTAAACCATCATTGTCTGAGAACAGTTAACCAATCAGAGTCTTAAGCCTTCTGTGTTATTTGGTGATATTACAGGGTCTATATTAGAACACCAAAGTTTCAAAACTTTGAGTGTTCTAATATTGACCCGTTTTCAGCGAACGCTGAAAATATCGAAAAAACAGACAAACAAATTTTTTCCTAAGGAAAGAATTTGGTTGTCCGTTTCTGTTGCTTCAGTATTTTCAGTGCTGTGATGGAAAGTTACAGGTCAGGTTCAGGTAAGCGTGCGATTGTGTGGACATGAGTGTTAGGGTTAGGGCGTGGGTCAGGTAAGTGAACGACTGTGTGGATGTGAGGGTTAGGGCAGGATAGGTGAGTTAGGGCATGGATGAGGTGACTGTGTGATAGTGACGGACCTTAAGGTTAGGATTTGGGTTAAGGTAAGTGGATAGTTAGTGGTGAATGTATAGTTTAGTGAAGGGTTAGGTGTATGAGTTTAGGTGTAGGTGTGTGGATTGCTGTTTGTTTGGTGTGCTTGTGTTGTATGTGTTTTGGAACAGCAAATTTTTTCCCTAGGAAAAAATTCGCTGTTCTGTATGTTCCATGTTTTAAATTTTCGATGACTAGGGTTCGATATTAGAACACTCGAAGTTTTGAAACTTCGGTGTTCTAATATAGACCCATATTACAAGGGTAAAAAAAATGTCTTTACCAAGGATGATCCTAAGAAAATATGTACTATATTAACCAGTAAGAGTGCAAATTTCATTTACTTTATAATGTATTAGTTGACTGCATTGCACAATATGCATGATTTTGGTTATATACATAAAACAAAAACCTTCTGGTGCAACTATAGTTCAAGAATGCTATCCAATAAAAGGGAAGCAAATGCAATTCAGAAAACAGCCTAGTGAAGGCTACTTCATGAAATGTAGTACTTTAACAGTCTATGATGACCAGTTAACCAAGCCTAGAAGAGATATGAAGAGGACTTTATAAAGCTCAGGATAAGTTGCAAAATGTTTCATAGCTAGCTGAAGAAAGCAACTAAAAACAGTTAAATTGCTACTGTACTGGTTAGCAGAAGCTAGTGACTAATCTACTAAATACTATTTAATCAGACTTTGGTACACCTTATTAAAGAATTACCTGTGCAACAATTCTAGGAGAACTTGGTAAGGTTAAGTATCAATATGGTTTTGTTAGCTGCAGATCACATCTTGTATGTGTGGTAGCTTTCTTTATATGTAATTTACTGGAACAATGTTAACCTTGAGCTGAACTAAGTCAAAGGGCAGTACGTCCCCTGAGAAGAGCCAAGTCAAGAAAGGAACAGCCTATTATTCAATAATATGAGTAATGAACTCTCCTACTGGATACAACGAACAAGGCGAGTTATTTGGGATTGCATATTATTATAAAGATGGCTTCTAGCATGTTGTATGGTTAAGTCCTGAGAATCCTGTTGCTTGCAAACTGTTAATTAATCTAGCTCTATTAATCAGAAATGTGTACTCAAGTATAAAGATAACTGCAGCATAAGTAATAAAGTTTCACATGCTTCATGATTCATATATGGAAACCTACTGCTGGTCAATGGTCAATCGATCATTACTCAGAAAATCAAACCTTGAGTATCACTGGCATTCTGTCCTGGTGCTTAGAATTTGAGAAGAGTGAGAAATTGAGTGTTGCTCTGTCATTACTTTCTCCCTCCTTTTCAATATTTTGCAATCTCAGAGTTGATATATACCTATATGTATGTGGTTCTCTTGTGTTTTACCAAATGTACGTTTGTCCAGCAAATGCAAGTGTGTGATTTAATGTTGATGGTATGCATGGATGACCTTTGGATAAGTCGATGGTATGGAATGTTGATAGTGATAAGTGGGGTTGGGGGGTGAAACTGTGTGTGTGTGTGTGTGTGTGTGTGTGTGTGTGTGTGTGTGTGTTTATGTGAATTAGGGTTAGAGTCAGGGATGACAAACATGGGTGTTGTGAATCTGCATATTTTAGGGTAAAGGTAAGGGTTAGTTTATGGGATAGACATGTTGTTTGCGACTATTTCTGTGTCTGAGTCTGTTTTGTATACTGTTAATATTATGGGAATTTTTTGATGACATTAAGGTGTAGAGTTAATGTTGTGGGTAGGGGCAGCATTAGAGTTAGCACCCATTACTAAGGTGGTGCAGAGAGCCGGAGCACACTTTGGAGAAATGGTCTTTCAGCCACAACACAGGTATCCATAGTATATAATATTTTTGCTCTTCCTTTAGTCATTTGCTGTTAAGTTGAGTTTTGTTGATGTAACAGCAGTGCAAAATTTATCTACAGCAGGGATTGAGGTTATGCCCTCCGTGTTCTGTGACCTTAAAGTTGATATATATTTATCTATATATAAAATATATATATATATATATATATATATATATATATATATATATATATATAGGATCTGTACAGATCCCTGAAGACAAAATCACCAAAACTAATTTCAGCTTGGCATACTTGCGCAAAAGTGCTTTTCACCGAAGATACACTTTCGTGTAAGTATGCCTGTATGCGAGACCGTGCTATGGTGTGGATGAGGGAACATTCCCTTTTCCTCACTGTAGTGCACTCTTGGAATGAGACTATTGAAGTAGGGGGGTGTTGAGGGTGCAGGGGGGCAAAGCCCCCCTGCATAAACGTAGATTTCTTTCTTTTTATTTTTTTTTAACATATATCAACAAAAGCGCTTTTTCGGTGAAAGTGCTTTCGTTAATATATGTTCGGTGATTATGGATTCAGGACTTTGCACATCTGTGCATAAGTCCTGGATCCCTATGTACAGGTTAGACAAAGTGCTTCTGTAATAACTTAACACATGCATGCTAACCCCAATCCCAGCTTTACTCATTAACTTACCAAAAGCACTTTGTCTAATAGTATCACTACACAAAACAGGTAACGGATTACAGACAGTTCACACATACTACCACACATACACAGTAGTAAAATTATCACCTAACCTAGCCCTTGCTCTAACTCTAACCCAGAATGACACACAAACACTACAAAAACATTCAAATGAACACAAGTCGGTCTATTCCATAAACGAGCCCTTATTCAACCAATTCGTAAGTTAAAGTGCCACCAACATACTTTGATGACAAAATAAGTGTCCGACAAAGCATACTACAGCCAGATATATACAACTACTTTGATGTCATGTCATCAATATAAAGTTTAAAATATTTAACACACACACACACACACACATATATATATATATATATATATATATATATATATATATAAATAACACACACACACACACACACACACACACATATATAAAACTGTTGCTTGTTAGAATGTGTAATGTTCATAACATTGACATTCCTAATCAAAAAGGGACATCATCAAAGTGCCATAACACCGAATGGAAAGGATCCAACTGTGAAGCTGAGTGTGCGTGTGAGATCTCCGTACAGCAGGTTTAGGGTTTTTGCCCATTCCCAGCTGCAGTGTGATCTTGGAGTTGCTATATATAAGTAGCAGGGATTATGGGAGGTAAAGCCCCCTACCTGGGGGTGCAGGGGGGTTTGTCCCTCCAAAAAACGTTAATAGTTGATGTGTTCAGTTTCAGTGTTGTGGCAGCTTGATGTTGTGCCTTTTCAGTCTTCTGGGTTAGATGTTATGAATGTCAATGTTATGAACAATCAATGTTCTAACAGGGATCCAAATAAGTATACACAAAAAAATTGCAAGGAAATCATGATAATGACTGTAAATTACACTTGAATATCACAGATATAATTTCCAGATTTCATCTCTTGAAAATGGAGTTATTGAGATCAGTAACTGCGTCTCCCTGCTCATATATGCATATTCAGATACATGTCTCTATGTATGTAGATACAGAACACACACAGATAATTTGACAAATATATTTTAATAATCCAGCAAGCATGCATCTTTGTACCAGAGAGAGATACAGCAGACATCAAAACAGAGCAATCAGTATTATGAGTCACAGTGCTAAATGCTTATAACAGTTCTGAGAAGTCATAAAGCAAAACCAATACAACACGTTATCTGTACCTCAGGCTCTGCTTAGATGCTTCGATAACTTACTGGCCCTTCCTTCTACAATTGCATCAAAGACTGGAATGGAGGGATACAGGGGACATCGACGCCACATTTTAATAGGATGTGCCATTCTCATTTTGTGTGCACACACATGTATGAATGCATACGTACATAGATGCATGAACTCCACTCTCTATTTCACGCCTCTGCTTGAATGCAAAGTATTCTAAGCTAGATTCAACAGTTCACCAGTTTATTTATAACTGACATAAGCAATGCAGAACAGAAAATGAATCTCTCATATATCCTGATTTAAAAAACAGATAATGCAGCAGACTGTATGACTGCAATTTCCTTTTTTTTTTTTTTAAGTAATGTCTTCTGGATGGTAATATCAAGCTATTGGAAAATATTCTACAGTAGCATGGGATTTTGTATCCCTTGAGTTGAGTATAGTTTTTCAAAACTAATATTACCATGCTCTTTGTTACTTTATGTCCATTAAGAAAACAAAGGTTAAAGCATGGTCTACCTAACCCCAAGAAACCAAACCTTGTGTTCTTTAGTCTATATGTCATTTAAATGCCTTTTTCCTGGAAGAAAACCAACAGAGAAAATATATCATGTGTACTACAGTCAGTTTACTTAATTTACTTCTGCTTCAGCAGAGCAGTTTGTAACACACTTGTTTAATTGCAATGCAGAGTAATAACTAATGTTACCCATCTTAGAGTCCTCTGTAATCCACATTAAAGCAACAGACATAAATCAGGGTGTGACTGAACTTCAAGCTTGCTTGAACTACTTTAATATTAGTCTGGATTCCTGCCTCCCCCCAAAAAAATTCCTTCACTCTAGCACGTTAGAAGAGACATTAGCAGTTTCACTCAGGCCTGAGCATATCACATGATAGTAGTGTAATCCTGGAATAAAGTTCCAGACAGTGCAAAAGTAAGTGTAGGTCGGCAGAGCGGGGTCAATGATGCCTATATAACAGATACAGAAATTGCAGATTAAGGATAAAGGACCTGCATAGTGACTGCACAAGTATTCTTCAGTGTGCCTCTTTATAATTTTTACGTCTCCATCAATATGCATGAATTAGCAGAACTTGAAGATCTGATAATACAATGTAGTATAAGCCAGTCCTACTCAAAAGTGTGGCCCGCAGACATGTGCTGGCCCCCGAAATGTTTGACAGACTTCAGGACATTTTATTTTACTAAGTACAAAGAAATGCAGCATATTTTAAGGCCTGCAGTCACTAAATAATGAAATACATTTCAGTTTCAGACTTCATATCCATCAGACAGTACAATACAACTTTCTAAGTGCAGACAGATTCCTGAAATAATAGGTTAAGAGGGCACGGGGGTTTTGTTGTGGTTTGCTCTGTATGGTTCTGACAGCGGTGATATGATTTTTCCTATTACTTATGCATTTACTTCATTGCTAGCAGATACCTGACATATATACAGTCACTCAAATGGATATAATAGGTGTATGCGTATAAGTAATGGGGGCATTGTTCTCATAATCGTCCCTTATCTTGCCTCATATTTTGGTGTGTTCTTCACAAGACTTGGTTTTCTGGCAAATTGTTGTGGACTGCGGTCACTAGGTAATGACAGAATTGTGCGTTTCATACTTTGCATCATTTAGAAAATGCTAGCAAATGAAGAACATATTATTCCAGCAACTTTGTGTGTCTATAAGAACAATATTTAAAACTGTTCCCTTATATGGGTCTTTGCAGGTTCTTTTAGGAGAAGAGGGTGAGAAGACATTTTGGGTACATGTATGACAGCAACAATTTTAAATATAAGGCTGTGGCCATTTGTTCTTTCACTTTAATCATAGTATAACATGAGAGGAGTCCCATAGGAAATGATTGCTATTTTATTAATTTGTTTTTTTTTTCGTTTTTTGTGACAAGGCAGGCAGCATTTTCAGGCGTTTCCAGATATGCCTCTTTATACTCTTATAAGCATCTGTCCTCTCATTTTATTGGGAATAATATTTTTTGTCAACGTTGAACATTAAAGCCTGGACACATTTTTTTTTCTTACTTAAAAGAAAGTAAGAATTAATTTCTTTCCTTAGTCATCAAACATTTTTGTTAAGGCCATCACTGGATCAAAAGTTTGGGGGGGGGGGACTCTGAAATGCACCTCAGAGTATCTAGAACCCATGACATAATTAATTTATTGTAGTGCTGTCTTACTGTTCAGCTTAAGACAAAGTATAGAAATGCAAGAAAACTCATCTGGGTGGCATGGGTTCTACATTGTGTATATTTAAGTGACATAGTCTATTTATTGCAGTTGTATTATGAAGTACCAGTCTGTGACAGATAGGAAATTTCTGGTCCTTTTCCATGGATAATTTGAGAAGCAGTTGTGCAAGTTACTGAATCTCACTTCTTGATTCATGTTTTGCCATCAGAGTCAACCACTTCTGGGATACAGTATCAGAAAATACCAGCTTAGAATTTCTTAAAAGTGATCACATAGTCAGTCCTAAAAGCTCTGATTTGCTTAACTGACTTGGATGCAAAGTAAATGCATCCACACCAAATTCCACAGAAAGCACATTGTTTTGAACCCATCACCCTATCCCACTGAGCAGTACTTTGCATGCAGTAATACAAAACCGCATTCTTACTGTGCTTGAAGTAAACTGACTATGACTGAAACCATATTAGGTTCCTTAAAGCATCGATCCTTATGGAAAGTCTTTTACTTTACCAGAAGTGCATTGGGCAACTGGTGAGCAACAGCATGTGGCCAAAAGGCGCATTTCTTCACACATGATCACCACATTTAGTGTTTTCAGTTTTCCCTGAGTAGTAGTCAAATCAGACTTAATTGTCAAGGAGTACAATTTTCAAAGCCACCTGCACTGGAAGATTGGTGGTAGATTCTCTTACCACCACAAAAGGCTAATCTGAAGAGTCAATCTGTTATGTTAATTTCAATAATCTTACTTTGTGAAGGGCTTTCTTCTCAGCATTCATCTCATTTTTATCATTTCATGCAAGTGGGATGTGAAGTAACCATTTGTAGTGTTAGGTCTCACTAAATAGAGTCCCCAAAACAAACAAACAAACTGAATGTCCGAAAAACAGACTTACAAGTCTGGTCGAAGACAAACTTAAGTCAAGTCTAAGATAGCCATATCTTGGAGTATTACCTATCCTGAGGTATGGTGATTTTAGAGTAAGTATTTAGAAGGTTGGGGATGAAGGGGTTTGCCCTCTGCAAACAAACAAAAAAAAAAGTTTCAAGGAGAAGAGTTGCTCTTTTCCTAAGTGGTCAGTCTTTTTTTTGGGGTGGGGGCTTGTCACCACTTGACATTTTGAGTACTGTTACACCCCACCCCCGAAAACAACAGTAATCATTAGTTAAAAAAATAAATAAATCGGTCACAGAAAAAAAATTTTCAGGGAGGCAAACTCCTCACACTGTCTGATGTGAGTGGCTGTACCTCCACAACCATGCTACTCATATATGCCAAATCTGAAGATATGCCATCACAGATAGAGGAGATACCACCAGTATACTGGTAAGAAATCTTTCTGAGGAAAAGGTACCTGTTTGTGTAGTAGTAAATGAGTGTCTATCACTAGTGTTCAGAAAACAATCATTGAATCCCCAAGTGATGCTGACATCCTACAAACAGGTCTAAAAATGACAAATGATTGGTGCCAAAAACAGGGTCTGAGACTAAATGCTAAAACAATTATAATTATACCCTTTGATAAATCAGATACTCGACAAATTATAATATTGATAGCACACCAATAAAACTAGACACAGTGGAGATGGACCTAAAGAAACATGGTAACCTAAATTTTGACCACTAGTTAGCTACAGTAGTGAGGAAATCCTTCTTCTGTGTGCTCAACCTATAAGTAAAGGCATGGCATCAAGATCAAAGAAAGTCAGACGGCCATTGTACTCGGCCCTCATTAGGCCCACACTCAAGTACAGTGATCCTTTCTGCTTGTATCTAACCAGGCACTTACACAAACTAGAGTGGCCCCAGAGGTTTCACAGTAAAAAAAAAAAAAAAAAAAAAATACACACCATTAAGCCACATGTCTTATGCAGACTGACTAAATGCCTTGTCCCTTTACTCCGTCTCATAATTTATTGAGAGGACTTGTGCCTGACTTATAAAGCATTATCTGATCCAGCCCTGATGAAAATGTTACATATTCACAAGAAAAATTATACAAGGTTTATGTGTTCCTGTCCCATGGACATGAACCTTATTTGAGACAAACAGAACTTTCTGGAGAGACAGATTCATATCCCAAAGGCTTCCCTGTCGATGAAATAAACTTCCCATCTTTGTAAAACAAAACCTGTCCCTTATTCTTTTAAAAAAAAAATCAGATAACTGGATGGGGAACTGTAAATTCACTCCTGGGGTACTGCCCATGTCCCTTGTGGACAACAGGAGTCTGTAAAATGAATCAGGGCTCCAAAACCTACCCACTATCCTGACATTACCTCATCCCATATCTGGGAATGTAAGATATAATATTGTCATATCCTGAGCATTATTGGCTAGGCTTGTAAAAACTCTTGTTACGTTAGTCAAATAATCACCTATGATTCCTTTCACAAGAAGCCCAGTTTCATCCACTACAGCAATTATACCAGGATAACAGAGGAGCCATCTTTGTTAGAGATGCTTATGTCCAATACAAGGCAATGTCCTAAAAATGGGATCAAGGGGAAATAGTTTCCTCCCTATTGCTAAAGCTGTCCAAAGCATTCAATACCATAAGACACAATCTACTCACTGACTAAATTAATAATCTAGGCCGAAGCCCTAATGCAATATTAGAATTCACAAGCTAACTCAATCAAAGATCGTGGTGCAGAAAATGAGAGAACGATCTAGGTCCAAATCTGTCTATCACAGAAGTCACCCCTCAACATTCCAAACTGCATCTACTTTTATTTATTATCTTCATCAATAATGTGCACCAAGTTGCAGAACATACCAGTATAGTATAATGGACAGAGGATTCCACAATAATCTGCTCTAATCTTCATCAGCACCCAGCTTCAAGCTGGACAAAGGGTTCAGTATATTCTCTGTTCTGTGTTTACCTTCCCCAAGAACCAAATAATTGTGCCATTTAATCTGTATGTCATTTAAATATCTTCCTGAAGGAATATAGGCAACTTAGAAAACCTACATAACGTGCAGAATCATATTAGCATGTTTACTATTTTCTTTAACACAGTAATTCATATCCTTGTTTGTTACCGATCCTAGAGTCCTCTGTATCACACATTAAAGCAATAGGCGTGAATGATAGAATCACTCTCATCCACAGAAACACTGGCCACAAAATCTTCTTTTTCTAAATGAAAAAAAATGTCCTCCGAAAAATATTTTTCTTTCCCCCAAGGCCCAAAAGATGACAATGCTAAAAGTGGTACCATAGGTTTATCACACAAACTGGTCAGAGTTAAAACTCCAAACTTAAAATTTTGATAAACTTGTGAATAGCCAATTGCAAACTAAAACTGCTTCAGATCTGAGCACTTCTTACCCAGGGATGAGCATACGGACAGTGTGCCCCATTCTTTTTAACCAGTCTCTAATTTCCTCACATACAACCAACTGAAAATGGCATTCAAAATCCTAAGAAACACTGTCAGTTATCTGCGTCCCACATACTAAATGTTGAACTCCAATGTGAGACCTGCACTCAGAAAATGAAAACCTTTAAACAGCTTGCAAATCATATTCAAATTACACAGCTAAGCTCTGGAATTTTCTCAAACCCCATACTGACAAGCCACTAGCCTAAGTAAACTTCAAACCTCCTTGAAATCACTCTTCAACAGGAAGTGACTTTTTCAAACTTATCACTCGCCTAGTCTCAACCATTGCTTATAAACATGCCTCTCAAGTGTACCTCATTGTGAGGAACATTCCCCATTTGGGGTCTTAAAAAGTTCATGTTCCTCCAAGTTCCAATAAGTTCCACATTGAAACGGTCTGTAACACATTCAGTTTTGGGGATTTTTTTAAGTGAAATCCATGGTAAATATAAATAAATCATATTAATTCATTAAAAGATCTTCTTTATAAGTAAAACCAGCATATTTTAACCATCTTATGACCTTCCTAGCTGACGTTGTTAGTAAGCCATTAGTGTGTTCCACATTTTGCCCATTTGTTCCACATTATGAGGGCTAGTGTTCCTCATTTTGGAGATAGAAGGTTGAGAGCAATGCTTATAAAAAGCTCATCACAAAAGTAAATCTCATCTTAATATCCCAGAAAACAGCTATAACAAATCTGCAGATGCCTAGATAGAAGTTTATTAAACACAGAATGTAGAAAGGTGATTCCTTAATTTTGAGCTCTCTAGAAAAAGAATGAACATTTTCCTACAATCTCAGTAACGTAATCTGCTGGAGTCAGATAACACCTATAAGAATGCATCCATTTTGCATTGTAATTCCTACTTCTACAAGATATGTAAGCTGGTATTATATACTAAAGACATTTTTATAAAATTTTAATAGAGTAATCTACATTCAAACCCAAACTCGCACTGAATACACATACATATGGTCCGTTTTTCAACACACACACACACACATATATATATATATATATATATATATATATATATATATATAAAATCTGTGTGTAGCATTTGGTGCAGAAGGTTAAGCTGTGAGCTATACGTAACTTGGTACTCAGATTCCCTTAACCCTCATTTTTCTAGTGTGTGACCATGTGCAAGTCACTTAAGCAGACATGCACATATACACGTATATTTTATATATATATATATATATATATATATATATATATATATATATATAAAACAGGATTGTATAGCAAACTCTCAAGAACTGCATTTTAACCAAAATATGACCATAGACTCAAATTCATTTTTTTTACATGAAAACTGAACTAATCATATACATTTTTGATTTGCTTGTATTTTAGTAGGTATTTAACATCAGATTTTTTTTAAGTGCCTGTAATATAACTTATTTTTATTTTAATGGGGGTTTGTACTCTGTTTTCTATGTGGAGCTTTCCTCCCCGAGCCCCTGATGAGCAGAGAAAATGGCCATATGGACTATTCTGGTAATCAAAAGCAAATAAACAAATAAGCATTTCATTTTTTGGGAGACAATATGGAAGGAACAGTAGTCGTAAGGTTCTGTAACTAAATCAGTACATCTCTGGACATTTTCAAGTTAGTGTCATATCTGTGATGCTTGAGGTCCAGCACAGCATACCTCTCAACTGTCCAGATTTTCACAGAATGTCAAGATTTTTGCCTCAAAATTTGTGGTTTTCTGGCAAATCACTGGAATGATCTGAGGAAGTAAATCACTAATTAATGACATATGTTTGCGTTTCGGTGTTCATATCCTTTACAAAATGAATTTTAACACGGACCCCTGTTATTCTAGCTACTTCCTAAGTTTGTAAGAGCAATATTTAAAATCTGCCCCGAATTTTGGACCTTTGTCCCTCCATTATGTCAGACTTTGTACAGATTTCTTGGCCTAAGAGGATGAGAGGTATGCAGCACAGCAGAGCCTGCGCTATTTAATGAAGATCTGCTATGGACAGGTACTGTACAGCATTAGCAGCCTGTACATTCTTACACTAGTATTTCCAATGGTGATGTAGCTGTAAGGTCATGATATCGCTTAAGAGGGTCTGCACACTAAGCAGAACTGCAGAGTGTAAAACTAACAGCATGCATACCCTCCAACCCACTCAGTGTGGTGGATACACCGCATGTACATCATCTCTTCCACATCTCCATATTATATACAAGTAATGAAAGTTCTATAATGCTCCCAACATTGTTTAGAACCCCCCATTTAATTCATGCATTTTTCTGACAGATTTGTTTCAGGGTCAAAGAACAGCAGGAGCTTAAGGCACAGAACCAATCCTGGACAGCATTCTTGTCTAGTGCAGAATATAGATTTTCATACACACACAAATTATAGGCCACTTAAAGAATTGCCATTTCAGTTAGCATTATACATCTGTGATAAAGAAGAAAACTAGACACTAAAAGGGTTGATATGCAGGATCTACATAAAGCACACTGAACTACAGAACCTAGTGCTGTGATACAGCTATGCTGACCACGATACTAATGCTACCCATTGTCCTTCCCAAATAATAGTACAATAACTGTTTATTGTCTCAGCAGTCCCTTGTACCTTAAAACAGGGGAGATCTTTGGTCTAGAGTACTCTCCCCCACAACTGTTACAAAAACCCAAGTGCTGCTTGTCCACAGGTAATATCTTCTACCTCTCTGTCATTAAATACTTGTGATCTTTGTCCAGGGAACATCCATCCTCATCCTATCAAATGCACAAGTACTGTTTGACCAGGGCCACCCATTCTCTCTCTCTAGCAAGAAAAAAAAGTGGTCTTTGTCCAGTGGTCCCAATCCCCATGCCACCCATCATAAAATACTTCTACTACTGTTGTGTATACTACATCATTACTGTCAACAGGATAATGTCTGTTGCTACGGACATGCCCACTTGCAGCTGACATGCATAGTGCCAAATGGTATTGCAGCAGGTAAAAAAAGCTGAAATTAAAAATGCCACCCAGATCACAGCACAACGGGGACTGGTGTTTTCCCCTTTCCTCACTGCAGTGCAATCTTGGAGCTGGTATACAATTAGCAAAGGGGTGTGGGGGAGGGTTGTCCCATGAAGAGAACATGTGCTGAGTGTTTTGGAACTGTGCGGTTTGACCTTTTGTGGTTGACATAATGTCTTTTGACATTCTGAGTGGCATTATGAATGTATTGCCCAATAAGATCTCCAGTGCTATAGCACTATCAGTGCTGTGCTAAATCTCTCAGCTACACAGTGAATTACTGGGCAGCAGCAGTGACATCATAAGGTATGTACTTATGCAGCCAATTAATATGTAGTTTGCGTGACACTCGCTCAACAATCTGTCATAGGCCTGGTGGTGTGACCCAGTGTTGTGCAAAGCATTCTTGCATGATCTTCTGCACAAGTTAATGAAACAGATGCCATTTGCATATCCAGTGGCCCTCCAGTGATAGACAGCAACTAAATGTACAGCTGTCAGCAGAGGGATTGCTCTCCCCCTTAGCAAAAGCACCATGATAGCCACTTAAAATTAAGACATGAAACTGACCCGAGTGCCATGCTCTCCTTTCCTATAACAATAATTGATATGTCTTGTATTATATAGCAGAATCCTCATTAGAATTCTGCTATGCCAAAAACCTTCTTTCATAGTGCAGATTAGTTTAATCAGTGTGCACTATACAAATACTGTGAAAAAAATCACAGTGATGACCTGAGCTCATTTCACCAACAGTACTAGATAGCACAACTCACTTTAAATGACTTATTCCAAGTTGTATAATACAAGCTTTTGTAAAAAATTCCACTATACATCTGTAATTCTTCAGTGCTTCTAGTAATTATCAAGCTTAAAAGGAAACAGGCTGTAGTCTTTGCAGCATATTAGTGAAGTTAATGGTGTGTTCTTTTTAGTGTTAAAAGTATTTTGATTGTTACTCGATTTGTAGCTAACCTGTGCCGAATTCTTTTCCGCTATGCCGGTGAGTGCACTGTACATAGCACAAGTACTGCATGGTGGCACCCTGGGCTTTGTAACTATGATGTAACAGTGGCTGAAGGCATCTACATTTGTTTATTTATTGTACATTTGTCTACATGAGATGCTTACTTACAAAGAAAAAATGTGGATCATCAAATTAGGGGCTCTTTTTCCTCTGGGTTTGAACGATCATTTTTGAAGCATCCACCTTAAATGTCCAGTTTTATATTGGGTTTTTTTTCCACATGTTAATATATCTGTTAGGATATTTTATTACATATTTCATTAGATTTTTTGCTTTAATGTGTATAATAATTTGTGCATTACCAAGATATGCACTAGAGGGCGCTCCATACATTCAATATGAATTTACTTATAAGAAGATAGCAAGTTAGGTTTTGTTTTTACTTGTTACATCATGTTTGGTTGCTGAGGAAGGTCTGCCGAAACCGGTACAACCATGTTGGTGTACGGTTATGTTTTTTGCTGTTCTTCTTTGAAATAAAATAATTATTGCCTATGTCACAGGAGCTGGGTGCTGGCCTTTCTTTCTGGATTGGATTTTGTCTTTTGGCCATGCACACATCGTTCGTGCAGGAATGTATTTTGGCTTTAATTTTTGTCACAGTTTTTTAATGGTATCTATGGATACAGGTTGCAAGTAAAAGGCATTTTCAATATTAAAAGCAGTGGCATTTCCAGTATTAGAAGCAGTGGTTGATATGGCAGAGCTTGAGGAGAAATGTGACTTACTACTAGGATGGAGTCTGTGAAGAAACTATTGAATTGGGTGGCTATATTTTCAGAACTGTTTTCAGTAGTTGGGGGGTAGTAGATTTACCTGGAAGGAGAATGTTATTGATGGCTGTCCAGAACTTCTGAGAGTTGCTTTGGTATTTAGTTTGTATGTTATGTTATGGTAATAGTTTATTTTATCTTGCCTCGCCATTTTTTTGGATTTGTTACTTAGTTCTAGGTACGTTATTTTTGAGGCCTGGGATCTTATATTTTTGCCACTGGGCCCAAGCTTTGTCTCTAGTTTTTAGGAAGGATCTAATCTCTTTAGTCAGCCAAGTAGCATAGTTGGATTTAATTCAGATGATTCTGGAGGGTGTGCAAGAGTCAAGGATGTGTAGAAAGGTTGAAGTGAAGTATTTAACAGCGTCCTCAAGGTTGAGTGACCTGAGAGGCTTCCAGTTACATTTTTCCAGGGCTGATACAAAATTAGTGGCATCAAAGTTTCTTTTATCTCTTATTAGCTTGTATGTTGTGGGTTTGGCAAGGACTGAGGATTGTCTGATCAAGAAAGTTGGTAAGTGGCCACTCAAGCTGTTTGTAAGGCAGACAGAATGATAGGTTTGGGTCAGTCTAGTTATCAAAATCCAGTTAAGGATTGACTATCTGTTGGTTGATATATCAGTTCTACTGAGTGTTTTTCTGGTTTGAGGGAATCCATGGAGCTTGGTGTAATTTGTGGGAATCCATGAATTACATGTCTGCCACTCTATCTAAAAGTCACCCATAATAATGGTTTCCTGAGGTAGTGTCTTAGAGGCCCAGTTAAGTAAGTTCTCAAAACTTGTTATATTATTACCAGGTGGAATGTAACATCCAATTATATTAATGACTTTTTTGGAGTTAAAAGTTTAAGTCTAGAAATGATAAGTTCAGAATTGCCAAACACAGGGTAGGGGAGTTCCAATGTTTCAACTGTAAGGTGATTTTTACATATTAATGCAACTCCACCACCCTTTATGATTTTGTGGTCATTACATAATATAATGTAGCCTAGAGCTAGGATTTTGTTGTTACTGTTGTCAGGTTTTAGCCATGTTTATGTTAAAAGGACTATATCTGGGGAGTATATTGAGAGAGTGGCATGGAATTCATGTATTTTATTTAAGATATTACGAATATTAATGTTCAGTATTAATATATCTGTGGCTTTTCTAGAAACTGTAAATATGGCATGGGAAGTGGTTATTGGTAGGTTTGGTGCTATTAGAAATGGATGGTCCAGGGCTGAGGCATGTATCCCCACAGAGAGACAGCCTAGCTATTTGTGTCAAGGTTTTTATGAGTTTGGTAAAGTATTTGTCAAATTTTATGGCTAGTGTAATGGGTTGATTGAATGCTTTGATAGGTGATGTGATATGACGAGAGCATGGAGAATGAATGCTAGATGGTTGGATGAGTAGTGTTAATGATGTATCTTTCTTGGTAGGAATGGAGGAGGTGAAGTGTGGGATTGGGTCCATAAGGTGTGTATGCCAAGTGGTAATGTAAGCTAGTGCTGCTAGGGTTGCTAGTATGGTAATTTGTAGTTTGAGCATGATGTTAAGATATTGGTGTATGGAAAAGTGCAATGTGTTATGCAGAAGTGTTTTTAATGTAAGGTTTGCAACTGTGTAGGTATGGAAATATGTTGGTTGAACATGATACAGGAAGAGTGTGGATAGAGATGAGAAGAGGAAGAGTTTGAGTGTAGTGGAAGAAGAGAATGTTGGTGCAGTGGTTAGCGTTGTCGCCTCACAGCAAGAGGTTCTCCTGTTCGATTCTCGGCTGGAGTGCCTTTTGTGTGGAGTCTGCATGTCCTCCCCATGGTTGAGTGACATTTAAAGACATGGAGGTAAGTGCATGTGTGAATGGGTGTGCCTTCTTTGAAGGTTGGGTGTCGGGCTGGCAACTCGGCACCATAAAAAAATCCACTGCCAATCATTAGCGGACTGGAGTTCCGCTGTAGCGACCCCTAACCGGGAAAAGCCAAAAGGCATTAGTATATACAAGATAGAGACTTCACCAGCATCTGAGATCCCCAAAGCAGATGGGTAAAGTAAACCCTGTCTGTATAGCCCCAGGTAGTCTGGATTCTGTACAGATTTCAAGTATGGTGATGTGACTACCTGATTAAGAGTGTATGGGGATACAGAAAACAAAATAAATACATGACGACTCAGTGAATTATGCATTAACCTAATTAGTGCAGAGCAACTCAATGGTAATTATACAGAGTTTTGAAACTAGAATTTAGAATATGTTTTGAGAAAGGTTCAGTTGTGTTTTACTCTGCTGAGAGTTACACATCTCTGTATTGCACTACATTAATTAAATAACACATTATATATATATATATATATATATACATTAATTGCCCATGAGTGCATTATTCAGCTATAAAAAAGCAGGTCAGGTAAACTGGTGCCCCAAATGGGTAGCATAAATATTTTAGCATTATGTGATACATGCAGCACACTGGTTCACCTCAGAAAGAAAACAGAAAATGCATGAGAATGTGTACAAGGAAAATATTAATTTTAATATAAGAACATCAAAATGTAATACAAGTTTAATTTAAACTAAGTTCTTGAACTTCAGTCCAGTGCCCATGCTCTCATTCCATGGGTCAGTGACAAACAAATATTGCTTAACTCCTCTAAAACAAAATAGAATGCTAGGCAAAAGCTCACTTCCACCTTAGAACTTCTACAAATCCTCAGTAATTTGAATAATACTATTGAAAACATCATGCTATTCAAATACATACAATTTGCATGGAACCATTCCTAAATGTCCACCACCACCTGGACTAAAAAAATTAACTCCTATTCTGAACTAACATGATCTCTCCTTTTCTTGAGAGACCAAATAGGAATGCCATAGGTAAAGATGTCTTACTGACTCAGATTATAGTCTCCTTCCAATTACTGCAGCCTCCAAAAGAAATATACCAACCATTCAAACCACCTCAAATGCCATTTGCAGATTTATCCCCTTTCTCCCCAAGAAATGAAAACCTCTGCAAAATTACTTCCTATGAAACAATGTGCTGGCTTTTTTTTTATTTGCCACTCAGATGTTTAAACTTACCAAGAATGAGACCTCCCACAAGCCACTAGACTATTCAGAGATTCAGAGATGCACTGACATACAAACGTATAAATCTTACCCTCTCTGGTTCTTTCTTCCAAATCTCCAAAACTGGACTTCGGTGCACAGACCACATTTTCTCATTACTTGGTCCCAAACTGTGGGAATCTCTCCTTTCTGTTTTTTTTTTAAAGATCATTCCTCTTACCCAGTTTTCTGATCAGAACTAAAGGCACAATACAATACTCTAAGAAACTGCATCTGCCCACATAACTTAATCTCTTTCTACCCGACTTACTTCTACAAAGCTTGCTCCAGCTCTACGTTTCATTGTGATTCTTTCAACATGACAACCCAGATATCCACTTTGTATACAATGCATGGATAGATTTTGTGTTTTGTTAGTCTGCATTTATTTTCATGTACCTATAATATTTATATCCTCATCAACTCTGGTATTTACTTTGTATACAATACATGTTTAAACTGCAATTCACTTTCTATATAATGACATGTATCAATTGTGTTTACCCCTAAACTTATTCATAAATAGCTTCTTTGGGATCAGTGCTTTATTGCAACTAACAAGCTCATGATAAATATATATAACAGTATAAATTAACATAGCAGAAGAAAACAGCTTGATTCATCAAATCTACTCAATCTTATTGGCTAAACAGCAGGTCATAGCATGGAGGAAAAAGGAGAAACTGTTAGTAATATTTTCTCTTTCACTAACATTTTGACTGAAAAATCTTGCTGGATGTGTGTCAGATTTGCAAAGGTCTCTTGTGTATTTGGAAGTACCCTGTGCACTCTTATTTAATCATCACCCATTGCAAAAACATTTGCATAGCTATTGCTTGCTTTTCCTACATGAATTTTAAAAGTATTTAATGTTTTACTTTCTTCTTTTACTTGTTTGAATAGTTTACATGAACTTTTTTAGAAACAAATAAATCTGCAAAATGACTGTGATTAAAGTATACGGACGGTTTTCTCTGCAATTTATACTGAAAAACATGAGCTCTGTCAAAGTTTGTCTCTTGGATGGTGCTTGATAAGCAAGTTAACCAACCTGTCACATTGTGGGAACCCTCTACTGGCACAGAACATCAACAACCAAGGTGAGGTTGGGTATTTAAGATAAGCCTTTGTGGTTCTTCTCTATAAATACTGAACTTCGTGCTACCTTCTTTATGCTGCTCACACTTTTTAGATGCTCCATGCTCTTACATGGAAGTAAAACAGCTTGTAATAACTTTACCACATGCACAAAAAACACAATAATAAGGGTTAAGTTTACGCAAAAAAAATAATTTGAAGTAAATGTTTTTGAAGCTTATGCTTACACAAAAAAATGAATGGGGAGTCTGTGCGTATCTGCTCTTTTGCAGCACGTTGCCTCTTTAAAAAACTACAGCTCCATTAACGTGATTCTCCTTGTTGTGACATCTTGAGAGTCGGAGAGAGGTAAACAGAAGGCTTAAATCTCCAATAAAAGACTGCTACTTACAAATTATATTTTCGTGATTTTTTTTGTGCAAGTGATGTTAGGCAAAGAAACAGAAGAGTATATCACCTTGAACCACATTTACTGGCATATTGTCATCAGCACTAACCAATCATCTCCTTAAACTGTGTTCTCTCTCTTCCTACATTCTCCTATCTCTGTCCTGTGAATATCTACTATCATCATAGAACCCACCCCCCCTTTTTTTCTACAAACAGGGAACATGCTCAGTTCCGAGTTTTAGTAGGACGAAAACTAAGATATTGAGTTACAGAAATGCTAGCAAGATTGTGAGAAATTCTTCCTCCCTGCTCAAAGGAAAAACTCATTATAGGTTCATAGGTAAGTACTAGGCTAGCTGCATTGAAGGCCATTTCAAGCCTAGTTAGTTTTCCTTTTTGTGCTTGAATTAACCTATTGCATTTGTTAGACATTGAATTTACGCATCCCATGATCAATAATTATATATTACCCCTAGGGAGAATAACTGGGGTCATACCATAGATAATTTGAGGAGACACATGCATGAAATAAAGCATTTAGGAACTGTCACAGTCTATTTGTAGTACAGTGGACCCTCCTACGGCAAATTTTCTGTTTTCCATCCATAGACCCAAAGTTATACTTGAATATGGACAGGGATGACCTTTGTTTTATGTGGATGGGGAATCTGTTCCACACTAGTAGTATGCTCTGCGAGATATACCTTCAAACCATTCTGTTGATGTTGCAGAGGAGATTTTGATTCCTAGACCAAGTATTTCTAATGTTATTTGACTTACTACTGTGCATTAACTCCATCAGAATTGGATCAGAGGATATCTTGTATGCCAGACAGACACAGGTCACCTCTTATCAATCTGTAAGATACAGAGTATAGTAACAGGGCTTACAGTTAGTCCATGTAAGACATGTTGTTTAGGCCTTGCATCCTTTTAGTAAGCTACGTCTGTGGATGTTCTAGTTATTGCATGTGTCTGGACAAATACATGCCAAAGGGGCATCATGTTCAATGAACGGTCAAATGAGGGATGAATAAAGAGGAACAATAACATCCCTAGATCTACACTCAATCCCTTTGTTTATAAGCTGTACAATACAGAAGGGCTTTCCTACAATGATGGACATGTGCTGATCAAAGGTTAGGAAACTGTCCACGTAAGTTCCCAAATTCCGATTTGAGTCAACTCTCAAGGGTGTATTATTAATGTAGCAGTTCTTTGGGATAGATGATTTCCCAAATGATACAATAATGCATTTTTTGGCATTTAGTTTCAGTCCATGATTTTGGCAAGAGTTATTTACTTGGGATAAACCTTTCTGCTGGATGGAAAAGTAGGTTGGTGATTCTATAACTGCTCAGAGCTTGCAGTCAGGCAGTGACCTTTGGCATTTGATTTTACTTCAGAAAAAATATATACTAAGCAGGAGAGGTCCTAACACAGAACCCTGGGGAACTCCACTGGTAACTAGCATCTTTGTGAAGGTAACTTTCCTTATTTTGATTTCACGCATACTATCTGTGAGCCAGTTGGCCATCCAGCAGGTGATATAAGCATTTATTCCCAGTTTATTTCACTTTTCCACTATGCCTGGCTGGGGAATTGTGTCAAAAACTTTGGCCAAGTCGAAGTATGCAGTGTGTGTACTATATTTTGCCTTTTAGCCATTGTTTTGGCAACCTTTTCAAAACAAATCCAACAAGTTGAGTAAGTATGACCTGTACTTGACAAATCCAGACTGAGACAACTTCAGTGTTTGGAAGTTCCCTATGTCCTGAGTAATAAGTTCCATGGCTTTGCATATGAGGCTGGTCAGACTTACGGGTCTGTGGAAGGTCCTCCCTTATGCAGGGGAATGACTGCAGCTGTTCTCCATTTGCTTGTTACAGAATTTGGATGGAGGCCGAGATTGAACAGTGTTGTTAAGGATGTGGCTAAATCATGTTTCATGTTATTTAAGATACATCCAGGGATATTGTCAGGGCCCATCATTGCAGTATTTTTAGCTTCTGATAGAACTTTTTGGACATGATCTTGTGTGATAGTTGGAGGCATGCTAGTTTCAGGTATATTTTGAGGGACAGATGGAGGGAGAGAGGAGTAAAGTTAGAGCTAAACTTATCAACCAGTAAGTCTGCTGTATCTTCAGCCTCAGTGTAGTCAACATCATTCACAATCAGCTCAGCACATTGCTGCCTTGTGCTTCTGAGATTATGAACCATAACTAAAAAGTGCCCTGTGATTGCCTTTTGCTTGGATTGCTATTTTAGCCTCAGACTTGGCTTTGATTAATTTTATTAAGCTTCTGAGTTGATTTTTAAGTGACAAGAGCTCTAATATTCTAGCAATTATTATTCTTACTTTTGGTAAAAATTCTTTTCCTTTTATTATAAAGATTGTTGATATTACAGTTTCACCATGTGGGTTGGTTTCTGGAGTTTGCCCTGCACTTTTTATATGAGCTACAGCTACATCTATGCAGCTGTTTACATACTAGTATATAGTGTGGTGATAAACATTATTGCATATTCAGTGCAGTTCGCTGGATTTGGTGGGGATCTGAAGCTTACAATTATGCTGCATTTTTATGATAGTTTGGACAACCAGGGACTTTTACAATAGTTTCTTCCCACTTAGAAAAAGATGTTTCTGTCTTATGAATGGAAAATAAACAATTTACTGTGTAGAAATGTCAAAATGGTAGCAATAGGAAAGGCACAGTTATTTATTTTTTCAAAGCACTGTTGACAAGGAGTTTTATTTCCAGAATGTAATTCATGATACAGGGGGAAAAAATAGGAAAACAAAAGAGGCACTTTCCTCATTCGTGGCACGTCATCCTGAACGCAAAAGTCACATGTAAATAAGCATCATTTATATGAAAGCACCGACAGACAACATTACTTCAAAACTGTGTTATTTTCACTGTAGATGCATAAAACAACAATGTGCTTAAACTACAGTTGCAAGTTGTTCCCTTGACTAGTTGCATCAAAACTATAAACAGTGCAGACATTTTGTAACCTTCTCCAGTGATTGTATTTTAGGAAACAAAGCATGGACTAATTTACTTTGGACTCCTGAGTGCTTTAGCAGTGTCCTTGACTGGGTACTTATTTTTTAATATCCCATGATGCTTCATTTGTGTAGGGACTGTTTGCTCCATGCATTTTTCTAAATGGCCGTAGAATTCCTTAGTTACGCCTACTGATGTATCAAGGCCAGGGAAGCTGCAGTCATAAGCAAATGTTGATATTTTATCATAGAGTAAGTTGTGTTTGATATGTCTGTAGTCCTTAAATTCAGTGGGGTTTGCTGTAAGGGCTTTTGGAAGTTTATAGAAAGTCACACCTCTGTACTCAAGAGTCAGACTTCACTAGGGAATGGGATACCAGAGTACAAGAGAGAGTCATATTTGTAGGTTGATTTACCATCTGCTCTAGAGAACTTTCGAATCTTCAAAGTTTCGGTATATTTTGCTAAATCAGCTAAGCAATTTTATAACCTGAATTAGTGAAAATGGCGAGTATTTAACTGAAGTTTGATCATGCATTGTGAACAACACACATTTTCTATATAGTAATATACTCCGTGACTGGACTGTAGATGGTATATAACGAGTCTTGGATAGACTGAGTTTGGGTCGATTTCCTGAACAACATAGGGTAGGGAAAATTATAGTTGGAAAAAAATAGGGCAGAGTGGACGTATATTAAGGAGGAGCTTTGAGAACCATCCACTTGTGGGGGTGAGGGAGTGATTTGGGGGAAGTCTATTATTTCCTTCTGTGGAAAAGAAGAGAATTTTGCTCAATGGATTTTCTTTAGAAATGAGGTGTACAATGTCTTAACCTATTTCTTAGCAGTAATAGGTTCTGGAGAAATTTCTGAATGTAGGACTGTCTGCACTATGTCTCTCTAAACACTGATGACTCTGTCATCGTCTGCTGCTTATTGCCCTAATAGGGGTGAGTTGAAACGTGTGTATTATTGCTACAGTTTATGCTTAACCCCATTATACTGTGGAGAAGTTTACTCACATCTGCCTTCTGAAAGACTGACTGTTTAAAGACTTTTAACTGGGTCCAGTTAGAGAAACCATATCCTTTGATTTTTATAAGTGACCTGTGTTGTCAGCAACTGAAGTAAACTCGTGGCCTGTACAGGAGTTAAAATTAAGACACAAACCGTCTAAACCAAACAATTGCACAAATGCAATTTAATGTTCCTGTGATTACTTGTACTTGGGAGTTAAGGCATTTTAACTAGTTTGGTTATTTTCTATTCAGTAAAAGTTAATATTCCATTTGTTTCTTTTATTCCCTAGTCCCGAATTAAGAGGCCTAAAGATAATCTCAAAGGATGCCTCTACCAAGGAAAGTTTCCAGTTATTTAAGGATGCCTCTACCAAGGAAAGTTTCCAGTTATTTTTTTCACAGTTGGTGCCATGTTCTGCAAGTGCCTTTCTGATTTGTTTCTACATGCATTTTTGTGGTATATTTGTGCATGTGTAGCATACACATACACACAATTGTTTATTTATAATAAATATGACAATTATTCATAAGTGCCAATTTCAGTTTTCCTGAATTCTTGCTGGTAACTCTTATGTTAATTTTTTTCACATCAAAACTGCCAGTACAGCATCCATAAGGCCCCTGCTTGAAACCTATGGCTATGGCTTTGGCATTGTACATTTTTTCTTTGAAAGATATCTGAACAGTCACTTTGCAAAATTTCATTGCCAGGATGACACACACATTTTCACTGTTTCAATTTGTGAAAGAGGCAGCAGATGTATATGATGAAAATAGGCACATTTTATGAAAACAAAGTTATGGGCCTCCATTATGCTCGATTAAAACAGCCCCATAGTTATACTGTAGTATTATAGCTAACCTCTATATTTTTGTGTGCTACAGAATGTACCAGTCGGCATTTCACCATAACTCACTAATGTTTTTGTATATCTCTCTGCAATGGAATACAGAGGCAAGAATAACAGCTACAACCCTCCATCAAGCCAATGCAGCTGCAAGTAAGAAATTCCACACACCACTGAAGCAGATGCCACAGGAGTAACAGTCGCATAATAAAGAGTAATCATAGCAGGATGTCACATATAAAAACATCTGCAAGAATGGCTTATCTTAGAGGTCATTCTGTGCCACAGAGCTAAAGTGAATTATGCATGCAACACCACTGTACAAAGGGTGCGATGAAGTGAGAGGTACAACAGGGACTACTGTCAAAAGAGCTCCATCTTTTTTAACAAATATGGGGTTTGGTGGGTATGTGCTGCTTGTGGACACTGATGGCTTCTCTATAGCTCCCTGTTATATTGATAGCTATGTATTCTATCACATAGCAGGCCATACACGTCTGACAGCCAAGCCCATCCTTACATCCAGGCACCCTTCTGCAATTGCCATACTGCCACCCAATTTGTTGCATGCAGTGGCTTTATTTATTGTCAAGCTGCTATTTTTGTCAACATTCTGGTTTCAGCACTTGAGAACATGGATATAGTTGTTGTAGCCTTTCATCAGTGTTCTAAATGTAACACTATCTAGTAATTCTCTGTTTCTTGGTTATTTGTGGGCCAACCTGTGTACAAGCTTTTGGCACAGTGTCTCACACCTGAGATAGCAGATCATTGATTTAAGACAGCTGTCAGATGCTGTACAGTCTTGAAATCTGCTTAGCTTTATCCTGCTGAAAACATGCAACAAACTCCAAGATGATTGATTAATAGAGGATAAAATGGCATAGGTATTTGCATGATGGGAATGAGGTGCTCCCCTCAGATAAAAACAATTTGTTTCATTTCCACTCAATCAGATTTCGGATATGTATCCTAATTCTGTCATCCAGTTGCCAACATTGCAATGTACGACAAATTATACCTTTGTTGTTATTTAATCACCTTGGAAGAAAATCGGTTTTGTTCATTTGATTCAAAGTAGTTTCATAAATACACAATATATAAAGCAAAATTGTGAACATTATTGAGTTTATGAACTTGCCTTCAACTTGTCGAAATTATCCTTTTAACTTTGGCAATATTTTGCGTTTTCACAGGAAACTTAAAATGCATTATTTCACTTCTCATGAATATATCAGTCAGCTTTAAAATCATAATAATTTTTTACTGCAGTGTGCTATTAATCTATAGTATAAATACTGAGTATCACAAAAGTTGTTTGGAAGAGTCTAGAGTCACAAATATGCCATTTTCACTTTTGCACTTTTATATTTGGACGTAAAGTTTCCAATATAACAATTGTTTTAGAATGCCATTACCATTCTTGCATTAAAGAGCGGCAACACATCTGCTACCTTATTGAGAACATGTAGTCAATTGTGTTTAAGTTCAATATATGTAGGGTTAAACTGACTTTAAATTCAAGGAGTGTTACGTTTGCAGTCCACCACAAGACAGAGATCTGATTATTTGTTCCCAAATACCATTTCTTTGGCAGGAAAATGCTTTTTAGGATTTTGTTTCTTAGAGGTGATGTTCAAAGAATTAGTCTTTTTAGAAAGGGCAGGTAACAATGTGGGGTAAAATACTGAAAAAGCTAAAGTTAAGCATGCAGTCACCTTAGAGAATGGAGTCAAAACTTTGCAATTATTTTTCTCAAAAAAAAAATGAAAGCACATCACACAAATGAGACTTGTATAATTTGTAACAAGCAAAGTGCTATCCCATAATTTGTACTGTGATAAGACGAGACATTTTACAATAATACATCACTGGGGGTGGGTAATGTTGTGTTTACCCACAGCAGGCATGGCTGATCATGAGGAATGTGTTATTACAGAATACCGTTATTTTTAAAAAAAGTTACGATTTTTAAATAATGAAATTTATCTCACATCTTTCAAGCATCTTCCACTGCAGTAGATTGCTTCAAATGTGGGTCATGTAAATGTCACCACCTGCCTTGCACATTAGATCTGATGCAGTTTGTGCCACATTTTTTTTCTTTTTAAGACAGAAGAGTACACATGTATCCTCCTGCTATGTGAGTAAGCTTGCAGAACCCTAGCAGTGAGTTTAAAATATTTTAGGATATTTCCAACCATTTTGTGTCTTTGCTTCGTTAACTGGTCATGTCTGCTTTTGGGAATGGTGGAAGCTTGTGTTCCAGCCTGTTGATATATACATTTGTTTTGTCTGCTTAGCAAAGTGGAGCACATGGTGTCCTGCAGCTTTTGTTTTTCATTATGAAAGTTGGTCACGCTTTTGTGTGTGATGCTCGATTCAAAATGAGCATGCTGATCATTTTTTTCATTCAGCACACACGTTTGAGTAATAATTAACTTCCATTGTATAATTTATATTAAATGACATTTCATATACCAGTGATCATGGTAATGACAGAGTTTACAGATAATGTTCTCTTTTTCAGATTAAGGTAATTCAGTGATAATCTTCACATTTCTGATTAGGTGGCTTGGATATGCTCTGTAACACCAAGTGCAAAGGAAGCAAGGGGCACAAAAATAAAATAGACATGAGGTTTAAGAGAAAAGCCAAATGTTGGGTGAGTAAAACATAGCACTGATGCAAACAAATGTCAGCTCTTGTAGAAAATATCATACAAAGCTCACCCAATAATACAGAAAATGCAAAGCTGTTCAGCCAGAGGTTATGTTTGCCTTGACAATAAACAACCTTTTCAAGGATGGCAAAGTCTGTAAAGTCCTTGGTGTCTTTTCAGGCACACATCCATTTGTCAAGGCTATGTATGTTTAAAGGCTGAAATGGAATTACATTGCTTAGCAAGTAAGGTGAGCCACTGTGTAATGAATTTCTCTCTCTCCATTTAATTTTATTACTTGATGTAAAGTGACATGTCAAGTCCTAATGTTGGCCAAGCTATCTGATATATTGAGAAAGAGAAGGTCATGGATAATATGGTCTCCAACGGCATGGAATGAAAGCACAGGTCCCCCCTATCTGTCTGATGGACTTTATCATCCCCTGATCTGGCACCCCCTCAGCAAAAAAAGAAAAAAACAATAAGCTGTTCTACACAGACTTGAAGATTAAAAGCTCCTCATATACTGTAATGTAACAGGTCGCTTGCTACATCTTCAATATTACATGCAAAGCTTTTGTTGAGAGTCAGACTGCAGCAGTAGCCCAGAACAACACTGACATCTGAATCCATAGACTAGAGGTTCATAGTTCATCTGTAGAACCTTTACCTGCACTGCACAATACATGTTGTGCATCTAATCATTCGCTTTCTGACTGATCGATACTTTGGATGAGTATAGTTTAACAGAAAGAGATTCAAGTGTACAGGTTCCACAGCAGAAGGATGATAGAACAGAAAGTAAAATCAATGCAACATGATAGTTAAGGTCTAACAGTAGAATGCATGATAAAGTAATCTAACAATGAATGATAGTATAAAATGACTCTAGTGCAGATGTAACATGCCTGTTACTGCCTAGTATAATGCAATATCTTTGCTGCTAAAGATCATTCATGTGTGTATCTCTTTACAGAATATTTCTTAAGGAAGGCAGCTGCATAGTCAAATGAGATGTGGGTCGAAGTTCAGCAGAAGTACCAGGATGATATGTTATTCAAGAGGGAAGGCCCAAGACAGAAACTGGATTTTAATAAGGACCATCTGCTAGGGACAGCACAACAGGGAAATCACAAACATGCCAGAGGAGATGAGAGATTTAAATGGGATGCATTAGTGATTCATAAAGAATGTGTGATTACTAATGTGCAGTTCCTGTTAATTCCATTAAAAGATCAATATTCTAGCATTTTAGGAATTTTGCCTTTCCCATCAGGGAGTGAACACAAAGTTGGTATTATATATAACTGGGGAAGGGCTCCCCCCTCCCCAGCAAAAATGCTTTAAAATTTTTATTAACCATTTCTAAATGATTTCGAAGATCATTTTTAGAAATTTAAATTTTTTTAGGAAATCTCTTTCATTTATAATTGCAATTGCATGTTTTGATCACAAAGGAGTTGTTTTTCTGTCATGGAGCTGAGCAAAGGGTATGTCTGGGGACAAGAACACTTGTATACAAATGAAATCCTGTAACAAACTCCAAAATACCAAATGCAAACTGTCATATCCAAGTTAAGTTTTCATTCATCACCGAATTATACTGAAAAAATATAGGGAAATGAAAGAAAATATTACTGCTTCTAGACTGTGTTTACATATGGCCTTCTGAAATTTCACACACCTACTGAAATGCTTGCTTTGTCTAAACTAATGTCTCTGCCTGACTGCATTCTACAGAATGTTTTTCAGATGGTCATCTAATGCCTAAATGGCTAGTAAACATTAATCTATATCACCTGCATGTCTCAAGTGCTGGCATTTACAATTAACGTATGTTTTATTGAATGAAACGTGTGATATAATTACTTGGCAATAAGCAATATTAGCTGAAAATCAGTAGTACTATGCATAGCTCTTATGTCAATAAGGGATTTCCTCATATCTGCTTCCTCACGTTTGTCTTCTACCCAGTACTGAACAATGGCTAATAAAAACTGTTAATTTAATGCAACTGAATAAACAGGAACAATGTTCTGTCAGTGGCAGTATACAGAGTATCACCAGAAAGACCTGTGACTTAAAATTAAAATGACCCAGCAAAATTTAACTTAAACAACTATTCCATCTTACTACATTCACATTAGAACTGCCATCAGTAACACCCCAGTACAAGATCAGTAACTAGTATATCAGTTCTAGCTGTCAAAACATGCTTTACCTCAGCTTTCCACAGCTACAAATGTTATTGCATGTACGCAATATCATTTAGAAACGTACAATTTTGTGAAATGAATTCACAAAATAACTAGTCATTTATATTATTTAATTAAATAATTAATGAATGTTTTGTTAAGTAAGTTAACCGTGTTGTATCTGGTCCAGTTTCAGAGTGGACCTTAGGTAGAACTCCCACATACATGAAATATATAGGGTACTGCAAATTAATATATCTGAAGCAGGTTGCATAGATAAAGAAAACATGATAGTTCAGGAGACACAAAACTTTATTACAACATCATATTATTCAATATTATACAGAATAAAATGTTTGAGGTTGAATATCATATAATATGTACTGTAGCATTCACAAACAATGAAGTAAATAAATCATTATCTGAGCAAAGGTCAGAAATGACTTTCAGTGTAAATGCAAGTTTTGCTGCTATGGCAGTGAAATAAAGTGTAAAATACTCTATAAGCACAATAGGCACATTCAGTCTAAGCATCGCTGAAGATATCAATTTAAGCACTTGGGCTTCAGGCCAGTTATTCTACATTAAGAAGGTTTGTGGTCTGCACACTTGTGGGAGGAGAGGCTGGATTCTACCCTTCTGAGCCGAGAATTTCTGGTCACAGGCTTAATGTGACTGCTTATTTGAACTGTTTCTTTCTGAAATTGGTGCACCTGGTTGCCGTAGCATAGACCAGATTCAGGCCTGCTGAATCTAGCTTTTGTTTGTATAACTTGGGGCACTGATCCAGGCCATCTTTTTTTGGAGAAGGTTCCCCTGCACCCTAGTAAGCAGGGATGTGCAGTTAGAACCTGTCTGATTGAAGACTGCTGGAACAGGGCTCGGTTTTGAGCTTTTTTCTGGCTAATTGGGTAACTTGTTTAAATCAGCTTGTTTGTTTTCTATTGTTTATATATAAATATATATAATTGCACTTTATTCATCTGCTTTTACTGTATTTGTGTTTCCTCCTACTTTATTACTGCGGGCATTGACTACAACTCTGATCTGCGATATATAACAATAATTATCCTTTTTCTGTGCTTTTAAACAGTTTTTTGGAGTGTATCTACTTTATTTTCTGGAAAAAAAAAAAAAAAATATATATATATATATATATATATATATATATATATATATATATATATATAGATAGATAGATACATATATATTTCAGGTTAGTGCTGAATTCAGGGCTGTGTTACAAATCTCTGTGTTTGCCCATACCTTACTTGGATAGAAGGAAGTTTCTCTGTTCACCTGTGAGAGAGGGGAGCTTTGAGCAGCCTTGTCTGTCCCTGAAGGAGTGATTTCTGCCCAGAAATTAGTAGTTTACTGGCCATTTTGGGCTAATTTCTGTCTCTTTCATTTCCCTGCTATAAATACCATATTTGCCCGGTTTTGCATGCCGGGCAGCACCGGTTAGCTAAGGTAAAGCTATTCCCAGCTCCACAAAGTCTCCTCTTCAATATTTCGCTTGGAACTAGACAAACTTTCAACTTAAGCAGTCAAGCCATTCATTTCTCAGCCCAGCACTTGCTCAAACTTATAGCAAGCATTTATAAATCCTAGCACTACACCCTCCTGTACTGTACAGAAGGACAAGGCTCTCTATTCGACCTTACCAACCATCCAGTAAAACAGTTCACTGTACATATCCAAAGGGCAGTTTCAGGTGTACTCTGCAGTCCAACTGGTGATGGCAATGTTACAACTGCCTTATGTACACAGACAACCCCCTCCTCCTACCACCAAACACTAATACATGCGAGAGATGTAGTTATACAGCCAAACTAGAGGCTAAGCTCTTTCAATCCAAGACTGGATCAGACATTCAAGAGGAGAAGGGAAATACCTGCATCACACCACCAGTCTTACATAGACCCATTAAACCAGCACCAGCAAAAAACACACAAATACATGGAAACATACTCAGAGGCTCTAAATAAAAATCTGCAAAAGCAACAGAGACCTCCAAAGCAGGCATCCAAGCAACCTCCACCCCCCCCAACACAGACCATGAAACACATACTTCACAAAACCAGTGTGCCATGCAATCACAGCCCTTAAGGCAAAATAACATACCCAACATACTAGTAATAGGTGACTCTATAGTCAGGCACACTGACATCCCGCTCATTAGGGTGAATAAGGAGAAGGTTAATGTTAGCTGCCTGTCGGGTGCCAGGATCCACCACATAACACAAGCACTCAGGTCACTCCAGAACAAGTACAAATATGACTCTGTCATTGTCCATGTTGGTGTGAATGACCTGAGCCATACCTCCCTGGACTACATGGAAAGAGACGTGGAAGAGATCTCTGATCATATAGCCCAGGCCAGTATGACCCTGACCCTGGGTAGCATCCTGCCCTCACCAAGAATGATACCACGGTATAAAGAAAAAATTCTCGATTTCAAAAATTGGCGTAAGTTTATGGTGTCATTCAAAGGGGATCTAGTGTCTGTCCACCTGGGATGACATGCTCGACAAGCCACGCTGCTTCACTATAGATGGCTTGCACCTGTGACCCTTAGGCTTTCAAATACTTGCCAAGGCTCTTGTCACCCCATAGTGCCTTTTTTAGGGAAGGCTCAAAAGACAAACCCACCACCGTAAATAGCACAAGTAACAAAAAACTGTGGGTAATGCTACTCAATGCTAGAAGTCTAAACCTCAAAATGCATGCACTTGAGGCACTCCTCAGTATGGAGAAAATCGATATATGTGCAGTAACAGAAACCTGGTTTAAGGCTCCAGAGAGCCCCCCAGCACTACCAGGCTACAACTCATACCATACATTTCGGCCACAGAACCCAAACCAAAATACAAAAGGTGGGGGCATATCCATATTCATCAAGGATACCGACACCTCCAGGTTAGTGGTACAGCACGATGCTTCAGAGATCATCCACGTACAACTAACAATGGGCAAAACTGCAATTCAAATTGTAGCTTGCTACAGATCACCCACCATGTCCCAGGACCCCCATTCTGCATTTCTGGAAACACTGGGAAACATAAGGGTCCTACCAAACGTCCTAATATTGGGTGATTTCAATTACCCAAACATTAACTGGGAGAACTACTCAAGTACTAACTCCCTTGCCCAACTGTACCAGAATTTATAAACTCAAATGCCCTGGTTCAACTGGTCAACACTCCCACCAGAGGTGACAACATATTGGACCTGGTCATCACCAACATGGGTGACAGGTGTTCCACACCAGAAGTAAACCCCTCACTGGTTAGATCTGACCATAAACAAATCACTTTGGATATACATATTCCGCCCCCACCCCCAGACAAGAAAGCCACCATGAAAAACCTTTCAAAAGCAAACTTCACATTACTTAAGACCGAGGTGGAAAGTTTCAAAGCCCCCATGCTGAAGGATAACACTGTCCAAGCTGCAAAATCCTTTACTAATGCATTCTACGGGCAGCTACAAGAATGCATAGATTGTGCCATCCCAAGCAAAACCAAGATTCACTCCTCCAAAAAAAGGAAACCAGTCTGGTGGACTCCTGCCATAAACAAGCTACACAATAGAAGGTGGAAACTAGTACAGAAGAGAGTAAAATCCCAAGAAGGGAAGACATCCCTGATCAGTATCAGCAAGAAACTACGATCCTTCAAAGTCATCCAAGGCTAGCTTTGAAAGAAAAATTGCCAAGGACTCCAAATATTACCACAAGGCATTCTTTAGCTATGTCAAGAATCTAAGTAGCAATGCTCAGATCTGCTCATAGTTAGTACAGAATGGCATAAAATACATTGAACTTACTGATATCGCCAACATCCTGTCAGACAGGTTCAGCACAAACTTCACCCCCCCTCTCACCCCCAAAAGGGCCCATAACCATACCAGAAGAATGTAGAGTTCCCGAAATCACAGACACTTGGGTTAAAACAGCCCTCTCCAAAGCCAAAAATGCAGCATCAATGGGACCAGACGGTGTCCCAAGCTGCATCCTACACGAGCTCAAAGATGAACTAACCCCTCACCTAAACACACTGTTCAAACTCAGCCTCTCCACAGGCTACATACCCATAGAGTGGCACACAGCAATGGTTGTTCTGCTCCACAAAGGTGGAGCCACAACAGACCCCAGGAACTATCACCCTACAAGCCTGACTAGCTTGCTCTGCAAGACTGTGGAGTGCAGTATCATGGAACTCATTAACAGAGACATTGGGAACCTCCAAACAATGGACCCAACCAAGTTTGGCTTTGTTAAGGGCAGATCATGCCTCCTAAACCTGGTGGACTTCTTTGAGGCAGTTACCAAGGCTATAGACAAGGGAAAGGTGGTACACACAGCCTACCTAGAAATCGCTAAGGCCTTTGACACCATTCCCCATTCTGGTATTATAGACAAGCACACCAGCCTGAACATAAACCCCTACTTGACAAGATGAGTTGCCAACTGCCTCACGGACAGAACCCACATGGTGAGAGTGGCAGGAGCTAGGTCTGTCTCTAAACCAGTTACAAGTGGTGTTCCCCAGGGCTCAGTCCTAGGACCCCTCCTGTTCGGCATATACTTCTCAGAGGTACAGGCAAGCACAGGAGGACTATGGCTGACCAAGTTCGCAGACGACTGCAAACTAGGGGCTATAACTGACTCTCTTGCTGACATAGACATCCTCCAAAAGGATCTTACTGAGACGGATACTTGGTGTCAAAATCATGGCCTCAAGCTAAATGCCAAAAAGTGCATAGTCATCCCCTTTGGAAAAAACAAAGTACCCACAAACTACCACATAGGTGGTAGTCCCCTAAATATGGAAGACATAATAAGGGATCTGGGGACCCAAGTAGATAGTAATCTCAATTTTGATAATCACATTGCCAAAGTGGTTAGAAAATCCTTCTACATGGCCCACCTAATCACAAAAGGGTTCGCATCTAGATCAAAAGAGGTCATTGTGCCCCTCTATTCATCACTCACCAGACCCATCATAGAGTACAATGCCCCATTTGGGATGTACCTTACAAGACACCGGCAACAGCTGGAAAGACCACAGAAGTGCCTCACCATGAGGATCAATGGCCTCAAACAGATGCCCTATGCAACTCGACTGAAGAAACTCCAGTTGTACTCGGTTGCATACCGCCTACTCAGAGGTGATCTCTGCCTGAAATACAAGGCCATGTCCAACCCAGAATTGATGGACATGCTCCACCTAAAGAAAACCTTATCCCCTCGAGCCACATGCTCTAGGGATCTAAACCTCACCACAGCAATAAACAGAACATGCTTGAGGGATAGATTCCTGTCCCAGAGACTTCCCATGCTTTGGAACAAGATCCCAATCTACATTAGGCAGAGCTACTCACTAACACTCTTCAAAAGAAACCTTGATGAGTGGATGGGAAACAAAGTTTACCTCGGGATCACTTCAGTGGCTCTGCTGGACAGAGGCACAGGGAACTAATCTAAGGGGACGGCGAAAGCCAACACATTCTGGCTAGGCTTATAAATGCTTTCAGGCAGATAGTCTAGTACCCACCCATGAACCTATAATTAGAACAATGCATTCCAGGTACTGCTTCAAGGATAATGTAATAGGAATAAAAGCAAATATTCCAATAACTGGTGAGAGATTTGTCTAGGCTGAACAAGATAAAATGAATGAAAGTATTACAGAAATATAATTCTATTTGTTGTGTATCCTTAATGTTATCAGAAAACAGTTTAATGTTAGCATCAGCAGTAGGACCACAATCATAACAGGAATGTAAGCTAAAAATGATCAGATAATTAACTGGAAATAAACTATACATTCCAGCAGTTAGGGCAGTGGGGTCAAGATACTGATGAGTTTTTGATTTTTGCATGATTCAACACTTTTGAACGATGAGACTACCTTTGCCAGCTTCCATAAATGGGATACATAGCATATTAACGGTATTCACTCTCCTCAATAACAGAAGGTTTGGGGGCTTAACCACTTACTGAAAAAATGACATGATGCTGTATAAATGATGATAGATATTTGTATAGGATTTCCTGCAGATATATATGGTGATACTTTAAATTGTGTGGGTAAATTTCAGTTTGAACATTTTTTTTGTAAAAACTGAATTCAATTGGCATTATTCCTCTCATTGCTTCAGAGAGGTACTGAACTGATGTTCAACACCATTTTCTGCAGCCCTTTAATCAAACATATGAGGTATTGCACTTATTTTTAATCTAAACATATTTGAGATATGGTGCTGTTGGGGGGGTAAGTATGCTGCATACAGCCACTCTTATTACATATTGTAGGGGATAGCAGGCTGCACACAGACACTCTTATTACATATTGTTGGGGATAGCAGGCTGCACACAGACACTCTTATTACATATTGTAGGGGATAGCAGGCTGCACACAGACACTCTTATTACATATTGTTGGGGATAGCAGGTGGCACACAGACACTCACTGCATACTGTAGGGAATAGCAGGCTGCACACATACACTTACTGCGTACTGTAGGGAATAGCAGGCTGCACACAAACATTCTTGTTACATATTGTAGGGGATAGCAGGCATTCTTGTTACATATTGTAGGGGATAGCAAGCTGCACACAGCCACTCTTATTACATATTGTAGGGGATAGCAGGCTGCACACAGACACTCTTATTACATATTGTTGGGGATAGCAGGCTGCACACAGACACTCTTATTACATATTGTTGGGGATAGCAGGTGGCACACAGGCACTCACTGCATACTGTAGGGAATAGCAGGCTGCACACATACACTTATTGCGTACTGTAGGGAATAGCAGGCTGCACACAAACATTCTTGTTACATATTGTAGGGGATAGCAGGCATTCTTGTTACATATTGTAGGGGATAGCAGGCTGCACACAGCCCACTCTTATTACATATTGTAGGGGACAGGCTGCACACAGCTCCTCTTATTACATACTGCAGGGGATAGCAGGTTGCACCTGAACACAGATAGTCTTATTACATACTGTTGGGGATAGCAGGCTACACCTGCATACAGACACTCATTACATATTGTAGGAGATTAGCAGGCTGCACACAGCCGCTCTTATTACATAACGTAGGGGATAGCAGGCTGCACACAGCAGCTCTTATTACACATTAGTTATTAACTCCATTTGTAAGATTACCTGTATGTATGTGAATATCACATATAAGAGTTTGAAGATTCACAGTATTCAATGTCAGGGGGAACTATGCTTTCTAGCGAAGACATTCCAACAGATCTTTATTAACAAATGAAATGCCACCCTTGATCTTTTCTCTACTATTCTAATATAATCTACAATTCAAGGTATATAAAAAGTAGGCAGTGAAAAAATGGAACCATTCCAGATTTGGAAAAGACATTGGCATGGACATTCACTCTTTTTTGCACAGTCTTTTAGTTTTAATGTTCTTGCTGCTACAATCTATCATTCAAAAGGAAGCAATTCAGATATAAAGAGGACACATTGCCAGAAAAGTACAATCAAGTGATAAGTAGCATTAAGTAATAAACAGAAAGCGCACAGCATGTACAGCTCACACAAATAGCTTATACTGATTCATTTTTTGCGTCAGGCAATACTTTTTACAGGTAATGAAGTTGATTGTCCCCTGATCAGGTCACATTTTTCATAGTGGCCAACAATTCAAGAATGGGAAATCACAAACTTTCCACATTTCTGCACTGAACACATTTCAGAAAACTAAGTACATGAACGTAAGAGAAGAGAGTTCCCTAAACCCCACCCCCCTCCAGTGATGTACAACTTACCCCAAGATACATCAATGTCAGTGTTATTTATATACAGTGGTAGCAGGTTTGGTTAATGAACTACAGATACTGACTGTAATCCAACTGTGTTGGAATTTATTATAATCTGTAGCAGGGAGTAGCCTCTGTCCCCACATGGAGTGCACAGAGGCTCTATTCACCTATAAAAATGCCTTTGTTCTGATTTAAGTGACTCAAGTCAGAAGCACGTGCATTTACTGGCATCCATTTTCCTTATCTACGCATTAATAAAGTAAACCATAATTAACATGGCAATGGGAATGCTATTTTTTTCTACTCATTAATGAAGTAAACCATAATTAACATGGCAATGGGAATGCTATTTTTTTTCTTATTTTGCTACCAGCACTGCACCTGTACATTAAATTTAATGAGCGTTTTACTTTTATTTTTTTTGCATTAAATATTGGATATTTCTGTATTTTAGGGATATTTTTCAGGCATCCAATGTTTATGTACATCAAACTAGCTCTTTGTTTCTAAAGAATAACTAAACAAGCTCCTTATCTGTACTGATGAGATTCAAAAAGGGCACATGCATGTCTACAGCTAGCGAGGTTTAACTTTACTGTCCTGAATGTACCCATAAAGACTTAAAAAGTAAAAAGTCATGAACATTCAGAAGCCATGTAACTGAAATACTGGTATGTCCTTATGGGCTCATTTGCATATATCCCAGGAGCCTCCACTACAGGAGGTATAAGGTAATACATAGTGAACACTAACTTGGCTGGGCCTTTCTTGCAGTTTTTACTGAATTGTTTTGATTGTGTGACTTCTTTAACCTTGTTTATTATAGCTAAATCACTATTGCATATATAAGTGTATTTCTTTTTGTATTGTGTATATGTTTTTCCTTGGTTTGTGTACTAATTAGCATTCTAGCAATTCAGATTTATAATTATTTTTTCTGTTACTATATCTTTAACATCATTATAATATGTTCCTTACCAAGCCTTGACTTCACATAACTTACACACTGACCAGCTTTTCCAAAGTCTGGAGTAAGCTTTTCATCAGAAGCTTTAGTAATACAAACTCCTCAAGAGACAGCCTAAAGAAACACCTCAACCAAACTGTTACTGTCATTCTACCCTTCTTGCAACAACCTTGAGTGCTATTCATGTGTGACTTCATACTTTCTACTACAATGCAAGCTCCTCCTTAGAACAGTGTTCTGCACTCTTACTGTATATCCCTAAACCTAGGTTACTATTTCTCATATATCGTAGCTTGATTGTAATTACATACAAGTTGCAGCCTTAATATGTCTGTTGCATATTCATCAATGGATAGTGCTCACTGAGCTAAGTTACAAAGCTACCAATGAGTTGTGATCAAACAAAACAGCACTAGGCTCACACTTCTATATATATATATATATATATATATATAGGTACATGTGTGTGTGTGTGTGTGTGTGTGTGTATATGTATATATATAAACATATACACACATACATAATATACACACACACATATATATATATATATATATATATATCATACATACACATACATATATACAGACACACACACACAGACACACAAATATACACACACATATATATGATCCATTTGATCTATGAAAGTGTTTTATTTGATCGAAAACTCATTTGATCTAAAACACAAAACATGGAAACTCATTGCTTTGAAATGTCACATACACTTAATACATCTCCAAAACCTTTTTATGCAGGGGAAGGTGGTACCACCTCCCAACTTAAATATACTAACTCTATAGTCATGGACAAGAGAGTACATTTCTGACACACTGCATCACTGCTGGTGCACATACACAAACTTCTAAACATGGAGGCAGAACATAACAGTGGGCCTTATTACCACTAACATACATCATATTTACTATTATTCAAAACCAATCTAACAATCATTTTCTACAAACTAACAGTTTTCACTCAAATGTGATTCAATCAGTTGTGGCTTAAATCAAATTCAAACGAACCACTGTTCTTTTCAGATCAAATTAACCAATATATATATATATATATATATATATATACACACACACACACACACACACACACACAAATATTGTGCACATACATGCACAGACACTCACATTTAGTATGCATTTTGAGCAAGTGTTAGCAGTCATCTGATTTTCCGTCTAACCGACATCATTACAAAATAATCTGTCAAGCTTGAATTTCAAAGTTGTGTTGTCAGTCAATGGCAATGTAGCAACAGGCAACACACTCTCCTTTGGTGTGGAAGGTTGTGGCTTCTATTCCCATAGCAGGTACATAAATTGCTGACACTGCACTGCAGCATAAAGGGGAGTTGCTGCACTCTTCCATGTGCCATCCTTTGGATGAGATATTAAACCGAGGCCCATTCTGCTTCAGTTGAGGTAACTCAGTGGATGTAAAAGATCCTACACACCTACTGAAAAGAGTGAGGGCCAGTTCCCAGATGATCTGGCCAAATAATTATAAATACCACCTCTCCACTGAAGAGAGGCTACTAGCCTAGAATGACTGGTCCAGACAAAAAAGGATAAATAAAATTCTTTCTGCTGTGTGTAGTCTACAGTTGTCATTTATTTTAATCATATATCTGACACTATTTACAATTTTGAACAATATGCTAGACACCTAGTGGTGGGAACCTTGGCCCTAGATGATTGCAACTCTTGAAGTGACACCCCGACCCCATGTACAAAAATGGGAAAAGGGGTTGTGGATGGATGGATGAATGGTTCATAGGTTGGTACTAGGCTGTTGGCCCTAGGGCCTATACAAGCCTAGCCATAACAATTCCCTGGATATTTCTTCCCACAATATTTACTTCTCTGGACCCCTGTCTAGCAGGGTGACTGACATGATCCCCGGGGTGAATTTCCTATCTCCTATCCAATTGTCATGGTTCCTTTTGAAGAGGGCCAAGGAGGTGCTCTGCTTGACATGTATGTGCAGTCGATTCCAGAGTATGAGGAGTCTCTGGGTCAGGAACCTATCCCTCCAGCATGTTTTGTTCATTGTGATGACAAGGTTTAGATCCCTGGAGCATGTGGCTCTGAGGCATTTGGATTTCTTTAAGTGGAGCATGTCCAACAGCTCAGGGTTTGACATGGCCTTGTATGTTAAGCAGAGATCGCCTCTGAGTAGACAATATGCTACAGAGTATAGCTGGAGTTTTTTTTAGACAGTCAGCATAGGGCTTCTGCTTTTGGCCTGTGATTCTTTTAGTGAGGTATTTCTGCGGCCTTTCCAGCTGTTGCAGATGTCTTGTGAGGTACATACCAAATGGGGCATTGTACTCTATAATGGGTCTAATGAGGGATGAGTACAGTGGGACAATTAACTTTTTCTGGATGAAAAGCCCTTAGTAATAAGGTGTGCCACATTGAAGGATTTCCTGACTGTTGTGGTGATGTGATTATCGAAGGTGAGACCACTGTCCACCTGTGTCCCTTTCAGTATTTAGTGTACTGCCATCTATGTAGTAATTCATGGGTACATGTTTTTTCCCAAAGGCCCTTGCAGATCAGGTTCGTAAGACTGATGGGATGGTAGTTTCTGGGATCCAAGATGGATCCCCCCTTGTGGAGTAGGATAACTGTAGCTGTGCACCACTCAGTAGGCACGAAGCCTGAGGTAAGGCTATGATTAAACATGACACTTAGGTGAGGTGCCAGTTAATTTTGTAGTTCATGTAGTACATAGCCCTGGATGTCATCTGGTCCCATGGATGCTGTATTCTTAGCTTTGGAGAGTGTGGTTTCTACCTATGTGGCCGTGATTACTGGAATTTGGCAATCTTTTGGTATTAAGATGGGACCTTTAGGGGGTGAGAGGGGTGTGAAGTTGCCACTAAATCAATCTGCCAGGATATTGGCAATAACCTTGGGATCAGTATATTTAATGCCATTCTGTTGTAGCTCAGAGCAGATCTGAGCATTGCCATTTAGATTCTTGACATAACTATAGAATGCCTTGTGGTTGTCTTTGGAATCTTTGGCAATTTTATTTTTGTAACTAGCTTTGGAGGATTTTATGAGGGCTCTCAGCTTCTTACTGAGGCTGGTAAGGGAGTTTTTTGCATCCTGGGATTTTCGTCTTTTCTGCAGCAGTTTCTTCCTTCTGTTGTATAGTTTGTTTATGGCAGAGGACCACCAGATTGGCTTCCTCTTTTTGGAGGAGACCATCTTGGTTCTATTTGGGATGGCATGATTCATGCACGAGTGGATGTGCTCGTACAGTGCCTTAGTGTAGGATTCAGCAGTCGAAATTTCAGTTCCCGTATGCATGGGTGTCATGAAGTTTGTAACTTCTGACTTGAGTAGTATGAAGTTGGCTTTGGAGAATTTTTTTATGGTGGTTTCCTTACTGGGGGGTGGGGGTGGGGTGTGGATGTCAAGGGTGATTTGCTTATGGTCAGACCTGACCAATGAGGGGGTGACCACTGGTTTGGAGCGTCTCCCATGTTGGTAATGACCAGGTCTAGGATATTGGAGCCCCTGGTGGGGAATGGATTAGTTGATCCAGGGCGTTGGAATTTATGAATTCCAAGAACCGTTGGGAAAAGGTGTTGGTACCCGAGTAGTTCTCCCAGTTAATGGCAGGGTAGTTGAATTCACCCAGTATTAGGATGTTTGGTTGTATCTTAATATTTTCCAGTATGTTTAGAAAGGTGTAGTGAGAATCTTGGGGCATGGTGGGGGATCTGTAGCAAGCTACAATTTGGACTGAAGTCTTACCTGCTGTTTTGCACCTGGAGAATTTCAGATGCATTGTGTTGGGCAACTAGCCTGGAGGTGTGAATATCCTTGGTGAATATGGACACGTCTCCACCTTTAGTGTTTCGGTCTTGATTTGGTGGCCAAAAAGTGTGTTAAGAGTTGTAGCCTGGTATTGCAGGGGTGCTGTCAGGAGCTTTGTAACAGGTCTCAATTACTGCACAGATGTCGATGTCCTCCATTTTTAGGAGTGCCTCGAGAGAGTGCATTTTGAGATTTAGACTTCTAGCATTGAGTAACATTACCTTCAGATTTTGCATGCTTGTACCTGTTATGGTGGTGGTTTTGTCCTTTGAACCTTGCCTAAAAAAGGCACTATAGGGGTGGCAAGAGCTTTAGCCAGTAACCTGAATCCCAGGGGTAACAGGTGCAGACCATCTCTGGCAAAGCATTGTGGTTTGTTGATTATGTCTTCCCAGGCAGACATATACTGGATCCCCTTTGAATGACACCAGAAGCTTAGCCAATTGTTGAAGTCAATCATTTTGTCCTTATACTGTGGTATCATTCTGGGCGAAGGCAGGATGCTACTCAATACTAGGGTCATACCTGCCTGGGCCACATGATCTGTGAGCTCTTCCATGTCTCTTCTCATGTAGTCCAGGGAGGTACGTCTCAAGTCATTCACTCCAACATGGACAATGACAGAGTTGTATTTGTACTTGTTGTGGAGTGACTTGAGTGTAGGTGTTATGTGGCGGATCCTGACACCCAACAGGCAGCTGACTGTAATTTTCTCCTTGTTCAGCCCGGTGAGTGGGACATCAGTGTGCCTGACTGCAGAGTCACCTATGACTAAAGTGTTGGGTACATTGTCTTGCCTTAGGATCTGTTGTTGGGAGGCACACTGGTGTTGTGAGCTATGTGTCACTTTGGTTGTGACTGGTTTGTTTGTGTTTCAGCTTCGGAGGTCCTTGTTGTTTGGGCAGGTTCATTTTAAGGGCCTCCACATATGTGGGTGTTGATGGTGTGGGTTTTGAAGGGCTATGTGTTGCTTGAGGTGTAGTGCAGGTGTTAACCTTTTCCTCTTGACTGTCTAGCACAATCTTGGCTGGAGAGAGCTTAGCTTCCAGTTTGGCTATGTAAGTGCATCTCTCGCAGGTTGTAGTGTTGGGTGGTAGGAGGAGAGGGTTGTCTGTGTACATGAGGCAGTTGCTGCATTGCCCCAGTATGCCCAGATTCACAAGATGGACAGGAAAAATCACTGGAAGCTGACCCTTGGACATGCCTGTTTAGGTGCTTTTTTTGTAAAGTACAATAGCTGTTTTCCCTTACCTTTGCAAGGTACTTTGCAATTATAGGCTGTTTAGTGCCTATGATTAATTTCTCCTTATTGACAAGGAGAGTTGAGTTCTTCTATCAGTTTAAGACTTCCTAGTGCTTTCCAGCAGGTTCTAGAGCAAGTGCTAGTCACAGGGGTTCAGATTTTAGTGTTAGTGTAGAGAAACCAGCTAGTTTTAAGGGAAAATGTGAAGAGCAGACTTTCTTGTACCTGGAATAGTTTTAACCGTAGCCTCGCGGTGCTGCACGATGCTTCATAATGTTATCTCTCTTGTTAAAACTATTTTGCTAGATTTATGACATTTTACATGACATCTGGACTGCCTGGTTGTGAGCAGTTATCTACTGCTGTTCCTTTTACTTATTTGGAATTACAGACCACCGCTGCTATGACATCACAAGTACTCCTCTGACAGCAGACTATGATATCACAGCACTCAGTACTTCAGTACAGTTTCAAGAAGGGACAGTCAAGCAGACACTTAATGATGCTAAAAGACTGTCATAGTCTAGTTCATGTACATTTCCTTAATAATGGAGATTCTGAAGGAATATAAAAACCATGAAAATAATACAGGGAAGATCTCAGAAGGAACGCTGAGATGCTTGCAGTTGAAGTCTTCCTGAGGCATTAGTAGGTCTTAACCTGATATCAGTTGAAAATACAGTCACATCCTTAGTCTGTATGCTGTCATCAGACATTTCCTCATGACCTTTGATATATTCAGTCCTTATTCCACTCATCCGATTCTACATGTGTATTGTTAACACCCTCCATTTTATTTTCCCTTTATTTACTTAGATTCTACAACCTGGATAAATAGTTGTACAAATAAAGGTTTGCTGCAACACAGACTTCTTCTGTTAATATCTTCATTTTATTCACAGGTACACTATACACATGTATTTTTGTTTTTAAATCTAATCCAACGTATTACAGCAAATCGATACAAACAGACAGATTAGATCATCCAGTAGTCACCACACAGTCACTTTTCTGACAGAAGTTCCTGTCCTTAATTCTTTACACTGGATTGTTGCATTTATTTATCATTTATAAGTTCATATTCAGTAATGGAGCTTGGCTCTTAACAGTTATCAGAAAGCATGAATCTTACAAAGCCATGTGTGCATTTTCTGTCTTCCATGTATATGTCTTGGAATGTTTTAAATTCATTCCAGCTTAAACATTTTCATAATAGTGGCAATTTCTATGCAGTATAGGAAGGCAATGTGTTACAAACTTGACACTTTATTAATTCATAGTTTAGAAGAACAACGGTAGATAATGTGTTAGCTGCATGGATGTCAAAGCTGAGGGATATTAAAAACAAACTATATGATAGATTAGTAAAGATCAGACAAAGATTAAAATCAAATTATAATAGTCATTCTGTGTAATGCTACATTTACAGAGCGTCACCATTTGTTTTTCCATTTCTTTCTACATTTTTAAACTTTTCATCGTTTTAGCAATTATGTGGGAAATAGACAGTTCTTATTCAGTTAACAGTTCAGGTGGCCGCGGTGGTACAGAGGTTAGCGTTGTCACCTCACGCCAAGAAATTCTCCGGTTCGATCCTCGACTGGGGTGTCTTCTGTGCGGACTCTACATGTCCTCCCTCTGGTCATGTGGGTTTCCTCCTGGTGCTCCAGTTTCCTCTCACATTCCAAAGACATAGTGGATCGGGCACTCTACATTGGCCATAGGTGTGAGTGAGTGGTATGGCTGAAATACTGAGGCAGGGTTAGCCACCTGGCAGTGTAAACCTTGGCTCGAGATAATTGTCACTGTTAAAGTGACATCCCGACTCCATGTGCTAAAATGGAAAAAAGGGGTTAAGGATGAATGGATGGATTCTTTAAAAAAAAAAAGGCTCATGCAACAAAGACAGGGAGCCTTGAAGCCCTCAATGGCAATGGTTAGAGCAATAAGACAAAATGCAAGAAAAGATGGAATAGGATAATGGGAGCATGTGCATGTGTGTGGTTGATGTATCAGCTCACTGATCAAGGGTGAAGTGATTCAAGTCCCAGGACTCAAGTAGCAACAGATGGAAACCAGGCTTAAGCACAAGCAGGGAAACACTCCCCCCAAAACATATAGATTTAGGTAGGATGTGGATGTACAAAATACATATATGTCTTAGGGCTTGGCATTGTAGGTATTGTACTAATTCTGCCAAATGTCATAATGCCATAAATAAATAAATATAAACAGGACAGCTGTTATACAATTTTGTTTAATGCAAAGAATTCTTCCACAACTAACATCTGAATGCTTTTAGATTTGCTATGTTTACTACTGCAAGCCTTACATCTTTAAATTAATTATTTCACACACAGTAGTTCAACACTGAGGGGCTTCAAGCATTGTGAAGCACTCCTTTTCTTCAGGAAAGTTTCTTGAAGAGTATAAAAACTCTCAGTTGTTTGTAACATTTCTTGACTTAAGATTGATCAACAATAACATTTTGATTTAGCGTTTTAGTGAATTGTTATAATGTCTCACTATTATGCTTTGTCATTTCATCTAATAGACTTATTTCAGTGGTTTATATTCCGTTTGTCCCAGTTCCCTTTAGTAAGACACGACACCCAAATTACATTTGGCAACCATTACTAACTTCCAACATAACTGTATTGCCCGAATAAGCAGTGTCCATACTACCACTCACTTATGCTTATTAATAAAAGCAGCGTCCTACCACTCTCTTTCATCCCTCCAACTCCTTGCATCAACACCAAACACCAAGAGGGGGAACAGAAGAGGGAAAAGCCTGCCCCTCTTCTCCGCCTACTACTCACCTCAATAACCATACCATCCAAAAAGAGAGGAAGGGTGGGTAGCAAGATCACACCTAAATATGATTCACTTTCCCAGTTACACTCGCATTCAACCCTGAAGTCCCACCCTACATCTACCTCACGTCCTCTAAACTTACCCCTAATAAATTAACCCTTCCCAAAGACTAATTAAACTTCCGTTTACTTCTCAACCTTAACCTCTTACCCCAACCACCCCCACTTACCTCCCCCCACTAACCACTAAACTGAAGATGTCCCTGGACAAAGTGGTTTGTTCCCAAATCTCATTACTCCAGTAATAAAATGCCAACAGCTACAAGATGTGCAGTGGTGTTTTCAGCTACATCTTCCTCTTAAAACAGGAAAACCAATTGATAAAAACATTTATTTTGAAATAGTTACATAAAAAAGCCTTACAATAGGCAATACGTGAATTACTTGCTTTAATTTATCTTTTATATATCCTTTGTGCTTTCTGTCACTTTAGTAAAGGCATTTCTAATGTATGCCAAATGATTTCAGAAATGAAGGGCTGAATGCCATATGCTTAGTGCTAACCATGGATGATGCAATAAAGTCCATCTCTTTCTGTTAATTGCTTACAGCACAAGTAATGTAAACAACAATTAGAAGACAGTAAATGATGTGGGTGTGGGCACCATTTATTCTGAGACTTTGTTTAAAAACATCTAAGGAAAATTCCAAAATGAAGTATACTGGCCAGTACAAAAGTAAGTACAAGTACAATATTCTAGTTATTGTAACCAGTACTATTAAACTGGGCGACCATGGTGGTGCAGTGGTTAGCATTGCCAGCTCACAGCAAGAGGTTCTCTGGTTTGATTCTCGGCTGGGGTGCCTTCTGTGCAGAGTCTGCATGTCCTCACTGTGGTCGCGTGGGTATCCTCCGGGTGCTCCAGTTTCCTCCCACATCCCAAAGACATGCAGTAGGTGGATTGGACACTCTAAATTGGCCCTAGGTGTGAGTGTGTGCATGTGTGTGCCTTCTGTGGAAGGTTGGGCGCTGGGCTGGCAACTCAACACCGTAAAACTCCACTGCCAATCATGAGCGGACAGGTGATCCGCTGTGGCAACCCCTAACCGGGAAAAGCCAAAAGAAGAAGAAGTAACTAGTACTGTTAAATTAACACTCATAAAATGATATTAATGCAGCTGTATTTAACCTTTGACTGAGAACCATTTTGTGGAAATAAAGTTTAGCTGTAAAAGAAAATGCTTTTGTGCACAAATGTTATTTCCATAAATAAAATGCTTGAACTGCATAAAATATTACTGTATGCTCTTCCAGTTGATTTTAAACCAAATACAAGCTTTATAAATCCTTGCACCAGTCCTGGTTCAAAATGTGGTTTATTTTTTTTATTTTTTAATTCCCTTATTTCTTTACTTCAGGTGCCATGCTCAATTTGCTATTAGATTAACTTGTATGATGTACCAGTATCTATTAAATGCAAACACAGTTGTTTTTACATCTTTGCAAAATCATGCTGTATATGTATGCTTCGATGTTTGTCTACATTTAAGTCATTGCACTTCTACTGCAGTGCGACGTTTGCACTAAAGCCTGGGACATGGTAGAAGACTGTCTTTAAGTGAGCCAACTAACCAGGTTAAAATTATTAACGCATTAGACAAACACTCAAACTATGATATGTGTATAGCAAGGAGCAGTGTCCCCAAAGGCCTTGCGCTGACCTGTGTCCTCCTCAACTCCCAAAACTATATCTAACACACTAAGTCTCTTGCACCTTGCAGGTAAACTTATGTAGTTGAGTGATGGAGTTTGGGGAATTTTCTCCAACAAGCATAGCTCAACAGTTTTTACAAAGTACAGTGAAATGACAAAGAGAAAGGGTCAGGCAATCAACCAAAAACCATAAATGCCCTACTTGCTACACATAAAAAGTATGCTTAGTATAGTTGCACTTAAAATGCTGTACAGTGTGTGTGTGTGTGTGATTGTTATGAATAGGTCATTGTTTTACTACCTCATGAATATATTTGCTTGTTTAAAGTATAGTATGAAAAACAAACCTCTGTTACATTTGCAAAAGTTATTAAAAAAACGATCTGTCACAAACACCCAGTTCTAGGCATCAGTGCATATATGCAAGGAATCATGAACACTTCAAGCTGCAACTTCACTGAGAACTGAACTTCACCTTAAAAAACAAAGCCGAGGAATAGTATAACACACAAGCTTGACTGCAGAATATCTACCCTAAGATAAACACATGAAAATGTATTTACAGCACTATTAACTTAGTGCCTGTTGTGGGTTAACCCAAAAGCATCATGGTATGCATGACCCTTGTTAAGATATCCATTCAGTCCATCAGCTCTTGGGGTTTTCTGTGCTTTTTATTTATGTAAAAGGGCATTCACTGCTGCTCACAAATCTACAGAGTAAATGTCTTTCATCATTTGATGCTATAGGACATGATGCTGTACTATAACAGGAATATGCATAATTCTTTTTAACTAAATGTGGTTCATAGCAAAGCACTGAAAACCACTGCTTTTCTTTAAGTGGACACCACAGGATCTATGATACACTGTTCACCCTTTTTATATGGACACCATCACAGACTTTAATAATGGAAGAATTGCAAAACATTATGAATAAAATCTGCTTGCAGCTTCCGTTACTAATAGCAGAGAAATGCTTTTGCATGAAAAATCCTCACAGGTATAAACTAATGACTCATACGTTTAATGCACACTAGGGTGTCAAGTACTTAGGAAAGTTGCACATTAATTGTTATTCCATCATTTTATAAATGATCTGTGAACAGAACTGTAATTTTGTGACTGACAGAAGGATCATGCTTTATAAAAGCAGTATCATTAAATTTTCCATCAAAAAAAAAAAAAACTAACACTGGATGTCTGCTTTCCTATAAATTGAAAATATATACTGAGATGGGATAATATATTTGGGTGTCTTTGGGTGGTGGGGTAACATTCACTAAAGTTATCATCTTGATAAATCATGTTCTTCCTACCTTCAGTTGCTTCTTACCCATAAGGTCTCATATCTCTTGTGACTGATTAGTTATTAAAATAAATGTACCCTTTGGTTGTATTGTATTACTTTCAAGACAACTCTCCCCTATAAATGAATCTTTCACTTAATGAGGATGACATAGTTTACAAAATGTAAAAGAATAAAATTAATTCTGGCAATTAAATGGGGTAAGCTGATATGCAAACTGCGAATATGTAATACCAGTATGCTTTGTTAGATTCCTACATCTACATGAAAATAAATGTGATGTTGCTATAGGGTGACACCTAATACACAAAAAATTATATTTCAGCAGATATGCATAGCCAGTACAGTAACTATATAAAATGCAGTTTACCTAAAATAAAATTGTCATTAATCTAATATTGCCATATATGAAAGGTTATGCTTAACAGGTTTGCATCCTTACAGTCAGGCTCAAGAGTCCATTCAGAATGCTACCGGTAGCATTTCCTATTTAAAATGTGCTTTTATTGCATTCTTATCTTCCCTTGCTACTCTATACTACTTCAAGAAATTAAAAATAATCACTTTTGTTGTGACAAAACTCTTTTACATGGAATGGAATTTCCACAGTCTTGTCCCCATGGTAGGAGACGCATAAGTATTTTAACTCTATGCACCACTGAGTCTTAGTATACTGTAGCATCATGATGTGCCTCCCACCCAAAGGACCACCATTCCTTACCCTTTTTGCATCCAGTTCATGCTAAACAGACTCAAACACAAGGCTGCTTTTGTGACCCGAACCAATATATATACAACTGCAACCCTGCTTAGCTAAGCAGCTTATGGAGGGACTAGATGGGGAAGTTGAAGCACATGAGAACTGCCAGTCTTTGGTCTACAAAATGAGATGCAAGACATGACATGCATTCAGTGCTATATGCTTTGTCACATACATTTTCAGCAACCCTAAGCAAGGAAAAGCACACAAGGGCCCAGATATCCTGATCATCTGCTGCAGTTTTCAAGCATACAGCTGGCAACACCCCTTCTGTGTCATGCTATCCATAAGTCATTACAGGTCTCATCCGCACAGATGCTGATATACAAGCCATGACAAGTAGGGTCTATAGGGCACTAGCATACCTCTTTTGCTAGCTGTACTGGATAGCACCTTACTTCCTTTATTAGTTCTACACATCTCCTTAAACTGACATTACATTAATCACAGGAAATACAATGCTATTAGACCAGAGACCATATGTGCCTTTTCAAGGAGGACAAGGCCTGTACATGCAGGAGAATATTTTAGGGTACCCATTTGATTGTTTAAGTGATGTTTGAAAGCAGACAGGATATTGCACTTGTTGACATGCAAGGGGAGGCACTAGTTTATGTACTTCTCTCTACATTTAGTTTTGTTTACTCCTTAATGTAGATTCAGATCTCCTGTTCAAGTGTTGACTATACTATTTGGCACATCAAGAAAAACGAGGTCTCAGATAATGGGATGGCCATGGAAAGCAAGACATAGTCTCCCCCTCAAAAGTCTATATGACACACAGTTCAGGAAGAGCGACTCCAACATTTCCAGAGAGCTACAATTTTTGAGGCCTGAGATTCTTTTTGTTAGGAACCTCTGCAGTCTTTCAAGTTTTTAATATGGCTAGTGAGATACATGCCAAATGGGCAGAGTACAGGGGAACAATAACTTCCCAGGTTTTGAAAGAGATGCCCTCAGTAATTAATTCTGATAAATAGAAGGCTTCTTGACTACTAGCGCTACAAGGGGATCAAAGAAGAGAAAGCCATCTACCCCAGCTGTCCAGGTCTGTAATGACAGACGCATTGGAGTGTGGGATATCACTGATACAGTAGACAGCAGCGATTTGTTACTTTTCTGAAGGAGATCATAGCACATTTGTTAGCATTTCATTTGAATCCTCTTCTCAGTGCATCATGTTAACATGACAGTTCCAATTGGAGGGAATATGTACAATTTAATGATTTGACAGCTACACCCAACTTGGTGAACTTGGCCAGAGATCGTTATTGCTAATGATGAGATCAGAGGAATTAATAATAAAAGCAGTGGGGCCAATTTGGACACCAAGAGAATGGTCATCTTTTCCTTAACTGAGGAGGCATCAGTGACCCCGACAACATGCATTCTATCAAACTAATCACAGAGGACATTAACATGCAGTACAATTCCCATTTACCAGGTGTAAAGAGATATGTTCCTTTTGACAGGTAGAAAGATTAATAATGTATTACCACCCCCCCCCATTCTCTCTATACAAAACAGAAGTTTTTTTTATTTATTTTTTTAAAAAACTTTGAAGTCACGTGACATTCCATTGATTCATACTTTGAATAAAACATGCAATGACAACAGAATACAGTTTACAAAACAAACAATACAAGGCAAGTCAGTAGGTCATACAAATACTAAGAGAAAACAAGAGAAATGATACAATGTTAGATACTCAGGCCAAAGACCAAGGTTTTCAAGAGTAAGCAAAACCCCTACCAAACACGGCTGTAGTTAGCTATACACAACAAGTAAGTTTATTAGATTATAAGGGTAGCACTTTTGCAGGGTAACCTGAGCTTCATCACACCATAACTACAAACATTTTCCAAACACTATTTAAAATTATAGATCAACTAATCACAAAAGGTTCAGTAGTCACATGGTTATGTCAACCAGACATGATTCACCCATTCAATAAACACCTACCTAATTATTCAAAACTGCTGAATAGGCACTGGTGAAAAAGTTATAATGAAACTTGGTGATATAAACCAGATAGAAATGATAATGCAACTGTATTGTTACTATCATAATTATAGACATGGTGGTCTAACCTAAACAAACTTTAAAAACAGAGTGCTATGAAAACTCAACCAAACAAATCCGTTAATAATAATATCTATGCAACAAGGACTGTTACCATGTAAAGTAAATCTTGACTATGGTACTTTAAAGCATAAAACTTGCAAAGCAATAGCAGCATAATAATTGCTTCAGCATATATAAAGCATTGGTTCAGCCTCGCGATCATAAACAAATGTTTCCGGGTTACATATTAATGACTTAGCGAAAGCTGCTGGAATCTAAGAGAAAAGACTAAACAATTTCATCAATTCTGCGGAAAGAGCACCACTGCTATTCAATTAAAAGCATCATGGGCATACAATAGGGAGTGGTAGGTGTTTAGAGTGGGTGAATCATGTCTGGTTGATATAACCATGTGACTACCGAACTTTTTGTGATTGAGTAATCTATAATTTTAAATAGTGTTTGGAAAATGTTTGTAGTTATGGTTTGATGAAGCTGAGGTTACTCTGTGAAAGAGCTAGCCCTTATACTCTAATAAAGTCACTTGCTGTGTATAGAAAACAACAGCCATGTTTGGAAGGAGTTTTTTTTCTTTCTTTTTTGGATCTGGCTGCTGCTACTTAGTCCAACCTTAAATGAGTGGTCTACGTTTTTCTGTGTTGTTTAACTTGTTCATGTGAGACCATTTGGGTATGGATGGTACCAACACTGAGCTGGATTATAATCCTATCTCAAATATGGAGAGACTACAATGCATGTTGACTGTAAAGATTAATCCACTTTTATTGATATCACATTTGTCAGAGAATTAATTGTGAAACATCTCAGCAGGATATGGCTGTAAGTGAGTGAATCTTTTATTTTACAACTAAGGAAGTTTGAAAGTTACAACTAAGAAAGCTTGAAGATGACTTATATTGCTATAAAAGATATCAATGGCAGAGGATTCATTTCCTCATAACCTTTAGATGAGGATATTCCCACCATTGATTTGAATGTATTATTAAAAAAAAAGACAATGCATGTCTAAATACAATTTGCATTTATTATGTGAGTGATGTTACTGTTTAATAACTAGTTGTAATTTTGTATGAATTTGTAACCTTATTGTACTCTGCTTTACACATTTGTTATGGCTTTGTATACCTATGTTACTTTCTGCAACTTTTCTTCCCAGGTCTCCGCTGAAAAAGGGCAACTTGCCCAGTCGGACATTACCTGGTAAACATATGTAAATTAATAAATAAATGTATTCAATATAAGGTTGTTCCTAGAGATATAAGAGTGTTGAAAATGCCTACATATAACAATGCATACCCTGAGATAGTTAAAAATTGGCAAACCTTGAATTTACAACTGGGGTTAGATTATCTTAGACTCCTTGCTTACTTTTTTCTCCGATGGAACACTCCTTAGCTACTGAAATTAAGTATTTACAACATGACATGCTTAGGTTTCCATCAGAATCCTGCCATGTCAAAATAAGTGAAGTCTTGAGTAATGTTGTCCTTTATGACAATAAGCTTCTGAACATTAAGTTGAGAAAATTACAGTGTGATCTGAATGATTTTAGACAGGGCCATGCTTTTTCATGGCCCTGACAGTCTACACAGAATAGGCATGTGAGACCTGAGAATGAAATCTATAGTGGCAATAGGAATGTGACAGGGGATAGAATCAATATGGATGTTAACATTTCTGAAGAGCCTGCTCCCAGTGGTATTTATCCTAACAACTCTAGAGTACAAACAGCTGCATCCACTGTGAGTTCTGATGTTTCTGTTGTCAATACGGTCCATACTTCTAATACTACTGAGCCCAGTGCTCCCCATTTTTCCTTAGCTATCCTTTTACCGATAACAATAGACTCCAGGGAGAATCTTTCACAAAGTTGGGTGAGAAGGGGGATAGTGCAGTATCGGAATGACACCAGTGCTGTCAGAACAAGGGGCAGACAATGAACGACCTTGTGTTTAATATTTTCTCATATACTCTCACTTGAGATGAACTTTCTTTATTGTACAAAGGGCTTTCTTTCATACCCTCACAAATATCACACTTAACATATGTTCTTTTTGATATGAGGCTTTTTGCAAGCGATATATCCCTGTCCCTACTGAATAAGGATCAACAGTCTGCATACTCTTTTTAAGAAACTCAGCTCTTTTACCCCAAACTCACATCCATTGGTGGAAGCCTTTGTTGAAGTATGTGACGAGATAAAAGATATACTAACGGGGAGACAAAGACAGCAGTCATTACCTGACACCTGCCCAGAAGATGCCCACATGTTACTGACAGCCAGACATCTATAACTACACTCTGCAGATAAGGGAGGAGGTGTGGTTGTTCAGGACAGAGAGCTTTATTTGGATCAGGTGTTCACTATGTTGAGTGATGTAACTACTTATGTTAATATTGCTAAGTATAAAGTAAGTGGCTTTATTAATAGAGTTCATTTTCTGCTATACAATCTGTTGATGACTGGTTTGATTATCCAAGAGTTATTTGATTATTTTACTGTTGACAATCCTGTTACACCTATTTTGTATGGGCTCCCCAAAACTCATAAAAATCTTGAGAAACCACCTATGAGACCCTTCCTCTGTAGTACAGGCTGAGTCACTGAGCCCATATCCATTTACATGGAGAAAACTATTAGACTTGACTGTGTTTATACAGTTTTGAAAGATACCATGAGTTTTCTAGATCATCTATACGTTTGGGTCAAATTGAACCTTCAGGATTATGACTTGTTTTTTTGTGACACTTGATGTAACATCAATTTACTGTCATTCCCAATGAAGCTGGTGTTGAGACAGTTATTGAGTTTTTGATCTCCCATACAGATTTTACCACTAGCAAGACTTGACTTACTATGCTCTTTGATTGAAATCATACTTAAGAACAATGTTTTTGAGAATAAGTTTTAATTACAGAAAACTGGTGTTGCAATGAGTACTGCATGTGCAAACAGCTATGCAAACTTAGTTCTTGCAAACTGGGAGAACAGTTTGGTTTTAAATGGTAAAACCTTTGTCCCCTCCATCAGTTTTATAGGTGATTTGTGGATGATATATTCATTGTTTGGAAAGATGGTGAATATGAACTCAGGGCATTTACTTACTTTCTGCATAATGTTACAAATTTCCCAGAGAAATCATAGAATTTTTGAATATTTCTGTATGTAGACAAGATGTGTATGATATAGTGACAAGTATTTACAGGAAGCTCTGTAAGAAAAATACTCTGCTATTGAGTAGTAGTAGTATGTACCCATGTCATGTTACACAGAACGTCTTAAAAGGCCAGGTTATGGAAGTTATGAGGCTGCACAACAGAACATGAGGATTTTCAGGTAGCCTTTCAACAGTTAAAAAGAAATTTTATTGAGATGGGTTATGGTCAATCGATCATTAAAGAATGTGCTACTACAACTCTAGTTTGAGGGGTACTAAAGGTAAACCATATTTTTCTAAGAAATCTTAATATAGACAGAATAACTCAGTCTTTAAATTATGTTAAAAATAGACCTGTACTCACTTATTTTAGTGATGTTGGGCTGGTCCTGTGATGTAATGCAGAAGAATTGGCCTATTTTATTAGCAGATTCTGATGTTAGATGAGTCATTGATTCAGAACCTAGGTTTAATTATAATAACAATATGTCCTTAGAGAGGCAATTATGCTACAAAAATTATAACAACTCGAATATTTGATTCTGAAAGGAAGGGGACCTTTAGATGTCATAACTAAGGCTTGCAATTCCATCTTTACATGCACTTCTTTTGTACATCATATTTCTAGTATTACCATAAACTTGGATTTCTATGCTGATTGCAAGAGCAAAGATCTTGTGCATTATGCTACCTGTTGTGCATGCAGTGCCTTTTATATTAGGATGAACAAAAGATCATTTAAGGGCAGGATTTTGGAACATTTGAACAATATTGCAAAGTGTAAAAATACTACTGCTTTAGCCAAGCACATTATGCAGAAAGGGATAGGGCATTCATTTATTTTTTTTTGTTTTAGAGCTTATGAGCATAACTTGAGGGAATTGAATAAAAAATAAGACTGAGATTGGTGAACAGAGATGGATTTTATTATTGAGAGCATATGTGGAAACCAGGCATGAATGAGAGGGTATCACTTAAACCGGTATTAAGGCAGAGACCCTTGCAACACTAATGTTATATATTCTACATGTTTAGTATTTCCATTGCTGCTAGTCTCTACATCTTTAATGCACGATTGTTAGATTCTGTTTCATTTCAGTATTGGTGACACTGGTTGTGATAGTTAAAAACTGTTGTTATTCTTTGTTTGAGATGTATAGGTTAATTTTATAATTAGGTTTTATCTCCAGCCTGGTTTTATAAACTTGGAATATCTTGTATTTATTGTCAATTATAGGTTACTTACTATGACCAGTCTTGTAAGCTGGGTACTTTTGTTGCATTTAGTGGTCATTTTCATTTGGGACTGCTTAGTCTTTGCATGTCTAAATTATGCAATTTGTTTACATTATTTTAAAGTTTTTATATTAGTGCTTAACAGTGGCGGCTGGTGACTTCAAATCAAAGGGGGGCTGCAGGAGACAGCTGAATGGGTGGGGCCAATGGGAAGGGGTGTGGCCAACAAAAAGAGGTGGGGCTATGTTGCAGTGGGATGAATGCTGGACATGCTTACTAATTTACATGAAATAAATGCTCAAGTCACTATGGCACATGCTAAATACTCTACACAGCACACATTGGTACATGTATATACAGGTTGAAGACTTAACTCTGTGGTATGCTGCAAACAGTACTTCGTACTTGGTTTCTGCACCTGATGAGAAGCTGTGGTCTGGAACACATCAGGGCATACTGGATTTCTCCCCCCCACCTTTTTCATGGAGGCTCAAAAGGGAATGTTTTAAAGTTTCCCAAGCAAACGCTATTCACGTGACCCCCACCTGGTTCCAAATAAGTGCTTGTAGTCTTTTCTTTCAGCTGTTCCCATTAGGGGTTGCCACAGCGGATAAGTTTCCAATTTCTTCCTGTCCTCTGCATCTTGCTCTGTCACACCAACCACGTGCATGTCCTCCCTCACCACATCCATAAACCTTATTTTAGGCCTTCCTCTTTTTCTCTTACCAGACTGGCAGCTTCATCCTTATCATACTTTTCCCAATATACCCAGTATCCCTTCCTCGGCACATGTCCAAACCAACCTAATCATCTTGCCTCACTGGCATACAAATGACTTTCAAGATATCATCACTTAATTGGCCCAACATCATCTAAAATGGACACATATTCCATGTTATGCCAGCATTACTGGGACTAGCTTAATATTCAGTGCTAACCAGTACAGACAGGGTTAAGCATCAATAAAACAGTTTACAATTATCCTTGATGAAGAAGCTGTTTCTTGCAGAACTGAGAAGGCAGTGCAAAAGGAGCAGGCAGAAGATAGGGTACATAAAACTAGAGAGCCTCACAAAGAGGATCCTAGGCCTTAAACACTTGTCCTATATATGAACAGACTCAAAAAACTCCAACTATTCTTGGCCTCATATTGCCTACTTACAGTATAGTATAGCACGGTCAGCTACACATTGCAGTTTGCCCTTCCTTTCCATTGGACAGTTAAGATTCCATCCTAGCTCTATCATGTACCCTGTCCATGGTCCGTTTAGCATTTGTATTCCTCTCCAAGACATGAGTAAGCTGTGTAGCTGCTATATGGAAATTTATTGCATTTGATTACTGGGAAAATCTGACTGAACAATAAAACCCCTTTTTAGTGAGGCCCAGGGAGAAAAGATCCAACTAACAAAGATATATATACATAAACATACATACGGTATACTAAGATAACAAACATCTCTGCAGTGCTAAGGTAAAAAGAGTAAAATAAAATCCACATTGCCATACATACAATGCACACATATGCTTTCACACTGCAGTCTACAGTACACAGAGTTTCATTCTGTATGTTTGTATGTATACCTAGCCCAGTTACACCTTTTGTGTATTTCAACTTGCATTAGCCGGCATAAAACAACTCTTAGGCTTGTGCGCATTTATTTAAGGTTACTTACGATGTGCATATTTTAGCCTACGTCAGATTCATTCAACAATATACATCTTGCAGCATACCTCTCAACCTCTGAGCAAGAAATATGGACAAAACCATGTATAAAAGTGGGACAAAGAAGGACCAAAAAATTGGGACAATTTTTAAATATTGCTCTTACAAACTTAGAAAGTTGACAGAACAACAGGTTTTGAATTAGCATGAATTTTCTGAAGGGTATATGAAGTCTGAAACTCCAATGTCTGCCATTACTTTCTAACTTCAGTCTTCAAGGATTTCTCTTATGTCACTTAATGTACATTTTGCTTTCCAACTTCCACCAGCATCTCTCATTGACAGTGGTGACAAGTACTGACTGAGGTTTCTTTTTGGGGATAAACTCTTGGCTAGGCTTGTAAGGGCCCCAGGGGCATTAGTCTAGTAACCTCCTATGATCCTATTTAACACACACCCAAACTAGAGAAAAAAAACTTACAAGAGCAACTGACATCACAGTTAAGCACAGGCAATATCTGATAGCACTTTTCAAAGTGCAGAGGAACTACTCTGGTGTTTTGGCTACGTTTCCTCAAATCATGAATGCAATATTGGTTCTCTCCTGCAAATAAATAGTGTCAAATGGGACAAATTGAATTAATGAGAATAAATAAATATGTAAAATTTGTTGTGGTGTATGCGATTATGTTATGCAGATCCTGAATGCCTATGGATAGGACTCTTTACACACAATGCCTCACAAGGTCTTGGCATATATGTAGAGGGCTGTTGAACTTTCAGTAGAAAATAATCCTACATCTCAGTCTCCAGCAATTTATTGACATTAGTCTTACCATATTTCTGCTTTGTTTCTTGCCATACTATGTGAAAATTTCCATATATATATATATATATATATATATATATATATATATATATATATATATATATATATATATATATATATATATATATTGTATTGTATTTCTATCCATTCTATATATTCCTTTATTGCATGTTATGTAATTACTTCAGAAGTATGTATACTTAAAATGTGATCTTTGTTTATTATCTTTGTTCTTATTATTTGTTTACTTTGGGGAGCTTTTCTCCTCGGGTCTCTGCTGAAAAAGGGCTTCTAAGAACCCAGTTAACAAATGTAAAAATACATAAAATAAAATAAATACATCTAAATGTACGAAAACAACAAAAAAGAATAGGTACAGTAATTACACAGTGGCAAACTGCAAGACTCATCCATTCTGCCCCAAAAACTGCAATTTGCAGGATTGATGTTTTCTATCCTTAAATGAAATGCAAAATATGTGCACTGTCCTTCAAAATGAAAAAATATATATTTTCACTAACAAAGAGATCTATTATGGATGAAACAGATATCTTACCCTGAATTTAATGCCAAATCTTGCTCTTATTAGAACAAATTCCAATTGACTCATGCACTGAGACGAACAACCTCTGCCCATGACTCATATACTACTGCAGAGCCAAAATAGTTAGACCTCTAGCCCATAACTATAACCTCTACCTCACAACAGACACCACACCTACAATTTGGAAATCTGTACTTTTTTATGTCAGTCCCAACAGCACCAGTCAATTCAGACCTTTCTCCATATAGGCAAAATCAATGCTAAAAAAGCTTGTCTGTAACTAACTCACTATCTACCTCCCACAAACAGCATGCATTTTCGTCAGGGAGGCGTACAATCACTTCACTCTGGACCCTGACTGACAACTTCTTAACCAACATGCATAGAAATAACACTGTAATCATTGAGTTAGCCTTGGCTTTTGACACATATGGTCACTCTGGTATCCATAACCACCTAATACACATTAGTACTAGCACATAAAGCATTCACTGGCTCAACACCTTCCTCACTAACAGAGCATTCCAAAAAAAATGCCTCTTTTCTCTCCGTCTACCCCCACACAACCAGGTGGGCCACAGGGTTAAAATCCTAGCATCTCTACCCTTCTCCAATAAACTACCTTTCAACCTAGTCCATCTTGAACTTCTTTAATATGCTAACAACATGGAAATCTTTAGATCCAGTCCATGATCAATGATCATACCAAGAAATACAAACTCAACTCCAAACAAGACATCTTAGCCATCCTATGACTAATGAAGACTGATGAAGCGTTATTGTTTAACATGAAAGCGCTTACTTTGTCCTTGGATTCCACTATTAAAAATCATGAAGTGAAGTGAATACTGCTTATCTGGATTATTTCATCTGCCTGGTGTACCACCTTGGTTTGTTTTGTGATTTCTGGACTTTTTTACTTTGTGAGTACTTCGTTCAGTGGCTAGTTTGTTTTCTTCTTAATTTTTATAATTAAATTATAATAATTACACATCTGGGAGGGCTGCAGTCCTATGCCACGAGCTGCCACTGGTGCTTAATCTCTATGAGTTATAATCACCATATATTCTTAGCCTCTGCTTCTTATACTGTTTTTATACTGTTTTATGTGCTGTTCTATATATGCAGCTATGTTTTTTAAGCTGCTGGTATATGCATTATATTTGTACTTAAATATGTTATTTTGAGGATGTAGTTTATGTGATCTCAAGGTTTGTGTGTTAATACTTCCTGTTTTGACTATACAGGCTTTGTGCCTTTTGGCTAGCCCATTGGCTGGAAGCAGTCGTGAGCAATCTCTATTGCATGTCCGCGACACTTTTAATTGAAAAGCAGCACTGCTCTCTAGCAGGATCGATGATATTGTTTATAGTCGCTTCTTTTAGATTCCAGCAGCTTTAGATAAGTCATTAATATGTAGCCCAGAATGTTTTTGTTTACGATCGTGAGGCTGTTCTCTTACATAAGTTGAAGCAATGGTTTACATATGCTGAAGCTATTACTTAGCGAGTTTTATGCCTTAAAGTGCCATAATCAAGTTTTACTTTACGAGTTTACATGGTAACAGCCCTTGTTGCAGAGATATTATTATCCATGGATTTGTTTGGTTGAGTTTTCATAGCACTCTATTTTTAAAGTTTTTTCAGGTTAGACCACCATGCCTATAATTATGATAGGAACAACACAGTTGTATTATCATTTCTGTTTGGTTTATATCAGCATGTTTTATTATAACTTTTTCACCAGTGCCTATTCAGCAGTTTTCAATTAGGTAGGGGTTTATTGAGTGGGTGAATCATGTCTGGCTGACATAATCATTTGACTACTGAACTGTTTGCGATTAGTGTTTGGAAAATGTAGTTATAGTCTAATGAAGCAGAGGTTACTCTGTGAAAGTACTAGCTGTTATACTCTATAAAGTCACTTGTGTATAGATAACTACAGCTGTGTTTGGAAGGAACTTTTTCTTTCCTTTTTGGATCTGGCTGCTGCTACTTACTCCAACATTAACTAAGTGGTCTACATTTTTCTTGTGTTGATGAAAAAAGCTCACCGACTACATAAACAATTTATCTTATGTAACCTGAATAACAAAAAGCACCCTCTCTGAAGTGTGAGTGGACATCTTTGAACTTATAACTGGAAAAACTCTTGAGTCTTGTGAAAGGGGCTTATGAATTTTGTCCCTTGTAACTTGCACACCTGATATTATACTGTTTATTTATTATCACTGATATCAGCACTATTTTGAGGAATTATTTGGCTATTTCACTAAATGTAATTTATAATGTTTTGTACTGTGTAATACATTCTGTTTGTACTGTTTATACTTTACTGCATGCATACTTATGCTTGAATGTGTCTGTACACAAAAGCTGTCAAAGTTAGACCATCTCTGGACATCTGACTAAATTTGGTCAACCAGTAACTACTAATTAGCTATCAGCCCATTTATCATTCATCAGTCAACTTTCAGATATCAATATACCCAAACTGTTACATTTTTCTAACTTATTTCTTGTTTTCTCGCTTTTCTCCCCAGGTTACCATTGAGCATGTCATAGTTGGATTACACAAACCACTTATCAAAATACAAGTAAAAAAACACAGTAGTAAACACTGTCTTAATTACAAGTATATTGTATTCTACTGTGAATAGTTCATTAAAAAAATGTCAGAAGTATTCCGAGTACACAGAGTGTGGCCATCTGTGTTCATATTTAGCATGTGAATAGAAACAAAAATCCATTCTTTGCTGATTTTTTCAACAGAAAATGCTCTATGAATATAATCAGTCCTGAAAATCACAGCAAGAATGTATCCTACTGCTTGCAGGTATGAACTGTATGAAAACTGCTACATCAAAACTATAGCTTAGAAAGGGTCCATATCCAAATCACATTTAATTTCTATTTTTTATATTCTGTTTACATCACCACATTTACCAGGGGTGGTCTTGGACTGTTAAAATTAACTTAGTTTGTGGATGTCACAAAGTATGCGAGTGGGCGCTGCAAGATTCAAAGTAATTTCTTCATCTTTTAGTGCATTTATCTGCAGAGAGGATGTCTGGAACTGCTGGATGAATTTTTTTGTTTTGCTTTGCTCATGATAATTAACAAAACTTCAGACAAGGAAGTATTTGTAGCTGGATCTAGAAAAGTGTTTACCTGACATTTCAAATAAGGTTAGTTTATTTTATTTATACATTTTTACTATTACTTAATTTACATATTTTATTGGTTAGTGCAATTAATTATTATTAAGCAACAACTATGTAGGTATTGGTTTACACATGGTTATGTCTACACCTCTTGGTTAATCAAACTCCAGAAACTGTGCAGACAGATCTTTTGTGGAGAGCGTTCAGTATGCACTTCTGATCACAGACGTGCGCATGTATACACACACACACACACACACACACACGCACAAAATCTGATGCTTAGTGAATGCACATATACACACAACAGCTGATGACGGACATAAATAAGTCCACACTTGCCTGATGATAAAGATATGCTTATGCTTAGTAAATGCATGCAACAAATGAGGTTAGGTAATTTTTGCACAACTGATGCTAAACATGCAGTCTCAACTTAGTAACAGTATGCACTTATGTCACACGTGCAGACTCACAAGTTAATAATCATTGACTGCATGCACCAGCTGTGCTTATTAAATGTATGACATTTTTTCAGTGATAGACACTCACCAAATGATGCTTAATCCCTATACATAATGACAGATGTGCACAATCTCTAGCCAATGCTTCGTGAACGAATATATTTGATCTCAGACATGCAACACTTATTAAATGAGGGTGACTTAATGTGTGCATATATGATCCCAGATATGCACACTCATTAAATGATGGTAAGCAAATGTATGCACATCTGATCTCAGATATATACACCTACTGATTTATGGTTGGCATGCACTCACCAGTTAATGCTGAAAGAAAAATGATGTAAAATGTGCAGATTTAAATACTGATTGGTGAAAGCATACATGTGGCATCATGCAGGCAATAGCTGATACTTCATGAATGAATTCACACTCATGTAATACAGGTGGTACACACACATGAATGAATACATGCACATGTAATACAGGTGGTACACACAGAACATGAATGAATACATGTAATACAAATGAAACACAGTCTGCATCTGCAAAACTGTCAGAATGCCACAACTAAGACAATGTTAAATTAAATGCATTCATAAAAATAGATTCTTATGACCTGTGCTTTATTAAAAAGTAAAATTATCCATTATTCTTCTGCTATATAATCAATACTCCTTCTCTACAGTGTCCTGAGTGAGCTGTAATCCATACTTGGTGTAAGAAATTTCTGTTTACCAACTCTACGTAACTGTGTAGTCACAGCCCTCCTCAATACAGAAGTGCTTGACTGCACATTATGAGGCTATACACAAACACACACACACACACACACACACACACACACACACACACACGGTAATCCCCCCAAAAAAATGCTTGTAACTGTGCACACTAATGACAATCTCATCTCAATGCCAGTCACATAAGATATGTCTCGCACACGCAATCACTGGGCATGGTTTCTGTACTCTTTGGATAATTAACTGTACACTGGGGTCTTTTTTCAGCAAAGCCCTACCACCTATCTGATTTTTTTCACCCTGCCACTCCCATAATAATTCTCCCATTTTTAAAGAAAAATGTAGGAATCTCTACAGAGCTACAGAATGAATATACATGTTTTGAAGACATAGATTAATATATTTTTGTTTCATCTAGGTTAATACTTTTCAGACTAACAGCTCTATAACATGTACGCTTATACAGATTTGTTTTCTAAATATCGTACATATATATTCATACTTATTTCCCACTACTAAATCTAACTCTTCTTTTGCAATATAGTCCACATTTTCCATTCTTTATCTCAATATGTATTTCCTTCACTGAAGATTCTTTGTCTTAATTTTATGGTTAACATACTGTAATACCAACACTACTGTTACTTGCATTACTCCCTATTAAACTAGGTTTCACTTTAATTTATATTGCATAAATTGTCTATATGTCAGTCACTAACTTTTCCTTGTATAATTTGGAATGTTATCATTACACTGGAAATTTATATCATTGGGCAAATTTCTGCTCTTTGCAGTATTTTTCTATTTTCATTACATCGCACGTGTGTGTGTAATTAAGCAATTTTCTACCATTTGTAATTTCTCTGCCAAATGACACAGGAAGATAGTTTAGAGGGTTCTGTACCCAGAAAACAAAAAAAAAAGTAATTCTTAATTCTTTTTTTTAACCATCCTGCCCATACCAATTGACGCATTCTCTTGGTCAGGTCCCTACATACTAAACACTGTCTTGTTGTTGGTACCAAATGTATTAACAAGTGTTATTTTCAAGGGGGTTTTCTGTCCACCTTTTATTACACCATATATAAATATGTATTACTATAAAGGAATAGCAGGTGAAATGCATTGACTTCTTCAGGTAGTATTAATGGGTTCTATCTGAAAAAAGTTGAAAACCACTGGTCAGGGAAATTTTCCCCGAGACATGAAGTTGACTACTAACAGACAGCTTTGAATAGAATCATAATTGTTTTTATTCTTCCTTCAAACCTAATGATAAATTATAAGCATTTTAATGATAGCAATATGACATATAACAATATTGTAAATGTACTTTGTTTGCAACACTGGCTAAGACTGCTTTATAATTTCTTCATGCAGAGCCTTTTTTTATGTGGATCTTTTCTTAAACTCTCAGTCTATATGCATACAGGTTATGAAACTTTCTGTATCTCAGGCATGTCATAATGGAAGAAAAGCCTTCACTGCTCAAATTCAGCTGAAAATTTCCCGTCGTTATCCTTATTGCAAAACCACCAACTGCAAATGCACTAAAGGCTTAAGCTAATGACCTGTTAGTTGCATTTATCCAATGTCTCCAATTTTCTCACTTGTCGGTGACCTGAGCCACACATGGATGGTTCTGTTCTCTCTATTTACTTTCAAATGCTGAAAACTAAACTGCAGATTTTATATATATATATATATATATATATATATATATATATATATATATATATATATATATACATACATATACACAGATAAAATACACACACACGTAATATATAAATATATATATATATATATATATATATATATATATATATATATATATATGTATATAAATATATAGACTGGACTGGTCTACTTCTAAGTTTCAAAACTTCAGATTTCTTATGGTTGAGACCATAATAAACCCATGTAAGCATTTTTTAAATTCCTCACTTTTGACTTCAATAAATTAATGCCTTGTACTAAGTGACTATCAATGTCTGGCATACTGGCATACAAGGTATCCTCAGATCCAGTTCTGATGGACCTTTTGTACATCCATAAAATGAACAACATTAGAACCACTAGACCCAAGGATTTAAATTTTGCTTGTGACACACACAAGACATGTTGGCAAGACAGAATTGTGTCTCAGAAGATCCCTGTGTTCTGGAGCAGGATCCCTAGTCCAGGTGAAGCAGAATCCATCCCTAACCCTATTTAAGCATAACATTGACCAATAGATGGAAAATCAGAAATTCACCACAGATCTGGCCCCATGTTTGTGATGGAAGAGGCAGATAGTAATGCCAAAACTAACATACCCCCCTGCCCCCACATAACCTCTAGAAACTTCCTAAGTAACACACCACCTCCTAATAAATGCCCATAATATACAGGGACACATTTGAGGTGGATTGCATTGCTAGACTTGGATACTAGGCTAATGACCACTAGGACCTTAATAACTATGAACCTACATGAATTATTTATTTATTATGCTAATGCTTATGACTAATTAAATCTATGCCTGTTTTTTTTTTCTTTTTTGGGGGGATCCCATCTTCCCTTTCCTCCATCAACTATGTCCTAAAGCCCCTCCTCGATTATCTGCTCCACTTTCCCTGTCATATTTGCTGCTTCACATCACACTACTGAGAAATGGAAATTTCAATTTCTAGAGTAAGCAGTCTGAGGAAATGTGCAGGCATGCAGATAGGAGAGCAATGTGTACCAGTACAGTACCTTTCTGATGGCTGTGGAGGTCTTTTTTCAATGAGCAGTCTATTGCCCCACCCATTTCCCATTGTGCATTGCACGCGCGCACACATACTTCTGGACTGTGTCATAGTTCTACATCACTTACTACCAGTCCTGGGCTAGTAACATTGCAGCATTGTCCTACAACTGCTGAGTTGACAAAAATGTTATTCTGTATTACCCCTGGTCAACAATATAAGATTGCATTGTATTGTACAATGTTTATTGCTTTTTTTGATAACGTATTTTATTAGGATTTCAATACATAAAATATTACAAAGCTACAGACAAATAAATTAGAAAGGTCTAATTTCCTGATCGTGCACTTAGCAGAGACAAACGACAATCTGAAATATGTTGCTATCTGTGGTAAAAAAAAAAAATTGCTGTTTATATATGAAGTCCTTTTTTTCTCTCTTTCTGATGAAGACAATCTTCATGCTAAAAATTAGTGATATTCCACAGAAAAGCAGGAAGAGAGAGCAATAAGTTGCAGAACTGGTTATCTGCTCAATGTGTTCCAGGAGAGCATATGGAGTTCATACTCCATTCACTGTTAAATCCCTTAAATTCAAAATAACTGTGCCATTTAATTACAACAGACAGCAGCAATGTTTTATTTTAAATGTAGGCAGGAAACTGGAGCTCACTCTGCTCTGAAGTTCACCCCTGAGTCAGACACTAATGCAAAGATCTGCTCAGTCAGCTACAGGAAAGGAGAGAGACTATAATAAATGTCTGCAAATTCAGAAAAAAAAAGATGTACTTCTAAAAGATGTTTCATATTAAGGAGAGATGAGTAGCAGGGTTAGGAAAAAGCAGTGGAAGGTGATCACTTCACAGCTGCATCTTCGAAGTGTTATGTTTACTGTTGGATGAAGATGAAGGAAAACAACTATAAATCACTGAGACTTTCAAAGGTCAAGCATTACAAGAATCAGAGAGCAAATAATATGAGCAAAGTAAGGACAATGGCTTATAAAATGAACTTAGTAAAACAAAGTTAATTCCAAGAAAACATGACAAACATACTAGTGTCACTGCAAATCCTGTTGGCAGCCAGGTTTTTGTATCAGCTAATAGCTCTCATCTTTAAATGGAAGGAAGACACAGCAGGAGTATAACAGGTCCGAACCTCCATAAAACAGGTGATTATCTGTACTATAGATACATGGTACTGGTCACAATGATGCCCATAAAATTCCTTGGGTTTTTCAAATATAAATACAACACCTAGAACAACTAAAATGTTTTAAAAGGGGTAAGGATATGGGACAGACCAAAAAGCATTCCACAAACTGAATGCACAACTTTACGTCGAGAGTAAAAGAGAAACGTGTACTGATGCTTTGCCTTTTATATTTCTGGATTCACCTGTTAATTTGTACCCATAGAATTATTACATATAATTTAGACACCAAGCTGTAAAAGTGTTCATAAGTTAAGCTTTGGAATTGCATTTTATTTTGTTTTATTTTATTCCTTTGTTAACTGGTTAAGTCTTCTAGACATGAAGATGACCCAACAACACTGTCTGTTAAACAGCTTGCACAGAGCTGTGGAGTAAACTTACAGAGATTTGGTGGTTAGGAGGACTTTGTGTAAAATAAGCTGACACACAAAAGTAATCTTCAGGCTTCCACTTTGCACACTGGCAATGAAATATGAATAATCACAGTCATTGTGCCACTTATTCTAAAATGACAACTCATTTGTTGACACATCTGCACTTTGGGGGCACTGTGATGTAATAAACTATATTTATTTTAATGAATAAATATGCTGACAATACACAGGGCTACATGATAAGTACACTACCAGCGAGCGCAAGTCTATTACCAACAAAGGTTAACAGTAATAGCTACTGTACACTTCATTAAAAGGTCAACAGTATAATCTAGCTTCCACCCAAGAAAAAGTGGCCCCCTGACCAGTACATTTTACACCACAGTAATTTTAGCTACCAAGTGTGTGATTGTTTTTTTCAGGGCAGTCTGCTTGCTCGCATCAAACCTCCCATCCCTGTAACCCACTAGTATTCGTCCCAAATCAGACACGCTTCCTATTATAACCCCTCCCCTATACAAGGTTGCATAGGTAAGGTAAATCACCTTAGGTGCCATTTTTCAAACCTCCAAACCCCTAGAGATGCTGGTCGTCCCTTTCCCCCATCAGTGTGCAAGTCAAATAGTAAGTGTTGTATTATCTACTGTAAAACAACTGCCCGTGTTTCTGCATAAATGTATTAACATTGCTAGCATATTGAATGACTACGGTAGATGCCAGTACTGTACTAAAGCGTGTTTTTGCTACATTGAATTAGAGCACTCAGCTGCATCACTGTAGCTCTCGGCTGGACTTACTTGGCAGAGATCTACGCAAGTAATGCGCTGGACTACTACATTAATGTGTACTGCTCATATTGATTTAAAAGGCTCACAATGTAGATTTGTACAATTTAGCAATCTGCAGTGTAGCATTTTTATTTGTAACTTGGGGTTTTATCTATTCCCAAGCTTCACATGCATGTTGATGGTTAACTGTTAGAGGACAGCCTTAAAGTTTTAGTTTCCAATGTGACTTGTTTAGCATTCTTAGTGGTCGCAGCAGAGTGTTGAAATGTGTACACATACTTTGTCACTTGTGCTGGAGTGCTGGATTGTACCCTGTAATTAGTGCTGTAGTCCCAGCCTCACTCATTAGCTCCTTCCAACTCATTATCTTACCTTCACGACTCCTCTCGACTTCCCCTGCTCCCTCCGCTCCTATCCTCTCTAAGCTCCATACGTATCTGCCTTTCACCATCCTCTGTGCTGTTTTCCTGTTAAGTACACCATGTACCCTTGATTTATTTTATGTTAGGCTCTTCACGTTAACTACTGTGCTTGTCTCCCAACTTGTACCTTTCCTCTTCTTTTCAGCTGGGCCCCGTGATAACAAAGCTTCCACATGTACTAGTGAGCCCCTGAGGAACCTGGCTTCAACAAATGCTGCAGAGAAATAATTTCATCCCAGCTGCAGTGGTGCCTTAGCATCTACCTAAAAGTTGTACAATGTAGATAGCAATCTATAAAATCCTAGCCATTCTTATCTATTGCAGTTAGTTAACTGTATTTTTTGTTAGACTGCCTCTGTTAGTGGTGTGCACATCCGCGGGACGTGCTCTCCCACCTACAGTTGCTTACCAGGCATTCCTGCCATTCCCCCCACCTCAGACCTCACATAAAGGACTTTTGTGACAAGCCCATACTGTACCCTCTGACAATACACAGGGCTACATAATAAGCATGCTACCAGCAAGCATAGGTCCATTACCAACAAAGGTTAACAGTAACAGCTACTGTACACTTCATTAAAAAGCCAACAGCATAATCTAGCTTCCACCTAAGAAAAAGTGGCCCCGTGACCAGTACATTTTACACCATGGTAATTTTACCTACCCGAGTGTGTGATTGTTTTTTTATAGGGTAGTCTGCTTGCTCAGCTCTACCCAGCTCTGTTCATCCTCACTCAACTCCCCTACCTTGCCCCCATTCCCCACCCACCCCACTACCCATAACTTTATCCATATTCTGTCACCTGACACACTCCTCTATCCAATCCAACCACAAGCATACACAAGCCCCACCCATACCTTACACATCCAAACCATACACTCTATCCCTAAATATACCACCTCCCCCTACTGCTATATAGCATACTCCAACATACTCTCAACTCAACCCAGTCACCCTCCTAGCATATCTCCTCTGACTACATTAGCACCATGTCCCAAAACCTCCACCCCAACTTTTCTGTACTCCGTCTTTAATAGCCACAATATTCTTTTTTCTCTACACACTTACCATTACCACCTCCTATCACTTTACATCCGCCCAGTTCACTAATCAAATGCCCCCCACCCTATCCCTTACCACTCCTTACCCATCTATTCACATTACCAAATCCCCAATCATGTACAACGCATCCTTCTTTGACCTCACCACACCCACTTACTACACCATGCTATCCAAAAAACAACCAAGTCTCAGTTTCAACCTCCTATTAAAACTATACCTCCAGACTATCACCACTATGATATCCCAGCAAATGCTAGCAGGCAATGTTTACCCCAACCCAGGTCCACATCCACCTCAAACAACCCTCCACATCCAATCAGTCTGTACACATCAGACTTACTTATCCTTAACCTGAGCATTCGTAGTGTCATTAACAAAATAGAAGAACTCCTCTCCACTATCTCTCTATATAACCCTGACATTATGCTCCTTACTGAGACCTGGCTCAAGCCACATGTTAAGGATAACTCCATAACCCACCTGTATATAATATTCATAGAGCTGACAGAATTGGCAAAAGAGGTGGCGGCATTGCCCTGCTTTACAAAAACAACCTGAAAATCCAGGTCTTTCAAAAGGAATTCCCAGATTTCAATAATGCTGGAACTCTATTTACAAAATCAGCACAAGCATCTAAACTTACTAGGCATCTACATTCCTCCAGGCAATAACCTTTCCACCCTTGAGACAATACTCCACTGGCTTCCCACTCTCTTTCCCATGAAACTATATTGTTAAGTGATGTCAATATTGTCTGGAACACCATCCATTCTCCCTCACTAACCAACCATCTTAACGTATACAACTTCACCCAACTTATTGTAACACCTACCTGAATTGACAAAACCTCGAAAAAGGAATCCACGTTAGATTGTATCCTCACTTACCACACCAACACGGCCCATCAATGCAATACTCTGGCCAGCTCCCTAAGTGACTGCAATCCCACTTACATACTTAGACAAAAACTCAAAACCAATAACATTCTCTCTCTAAATTTCACCCTCTCCCAAAAATATTTCCCCACTAACATATTCCTGGACACCTTAAAGTATTGCAACTGGACTCCATAAAAACCCTTCCACTAGACCAAGCAGTTGAATACTTCAATACCATATTTTTTAACATCCTAGGTCAACTAGCCCCACCATGAAAAATCAGGACCTGTAGTAACCCAGCCCCCTGGCTACAGAAATCCACAATATCTTTACTCAAAGAAAGGGATAAGGCCTGGAATACCTGGCACCAACTAAGAACACCCACAACCAGACAAACCTTCCTTGAACTCCACAATACAGCAATAAAACAAAGTATAACAAACAAAATCACTACATCTCCCTACAAAGAAAACATAGCTCCAACCCACAAAAGTTCTGGGCAGCTGTGAACAACATTATCCAGCCCAATAGAACATCTACACTCCCACCCAATATAGAAGCATCAAACAAAGACATAGCTTCCAATTTTATCTATTTTACCTCCTCCATACTTAAACTTATCAACAATACAGCTCCCACTGATCTCCCACAATCTCTCAAGGACCCAACTAACAGCACCCACTTCTCACTAAAACCAGTTCCAACATCAACTATCCAAAAACTCCTAACCAAACTTAAACCCACCACTCTCGCTACCAACAATCTCCCAGCTGAATACCTTCAAACTGCAGCCAAGGCCATAGCTTACCCTGTTTCATTACTGATAAATAGATCCATTGCTGAACACACCACCCCCTCCTTGTGGAAATCATCATATATCATTCCCCTTGATAAAAGTTGTCCCTCCACAAAGCTCTCAAACTACTGACCCATAGCCATCCTGCCACCCCATCTAAGATTCTAGAAAGATATGTTCATCACCATCTCCTCATCCACCTTCTCACCAATAACCTCCTATCCAAAACTCAGCATGGTTTCTGGCCATCCCATAGCACCACCTCTGCCCTAATACATTTTGTCAATACTGTCAACACACACAGAAACTAAGGTAAACTATTCTCTATCATTTTACTAGAGTCATCCAAGGCATTTGATACAGTTTCCCATAATAAACTCCTAACCTGCCTTTCTGAACTCAACATAGACAACCCCTCCCTGTTCTGGTTCAAAGGTTACCTAGACAACCATCTTCAGTCAGTCAAATGGCAAGACTGCCCATCCCTTCCACTTCCAGTCACACTTGGAGTACCTCAAGGTTCTATTCTTGGCCCACTTCTCTAATATTTTTACAAATCAACTTCACCTAGCAACCCCAAAGGCTGAAATAGTACAATATGTGAATGACACAATGCTAATCTGCTCAGTATCTAATGTCCAGCTCCTTCAAAAATAAAACACACACACAGGAATCCTTCACACAGATGGAAAACTGGCTAAACAAATCTCAACTAATACTGAACCCAAAAAAACCCAACTTATGCTGTTCCACTCAACAAAAACTAATGACCTTACTACCTTCTCTATACGCCAATAACACACTCATTACCCCAGTCCCAGAGGCCGAACTACTTGGAATTACTATAGACCAACAACTAAGATTCAACAAATATGTATGACTAACCATCTTCAAAGTTCACAAAAAGCTAGGTACCCTATATTGCTTCTGAATCCAGAACTGCTATAACCAGTACCCATCTCTTATCTACATTACTCTATGCTTCCCCAATACTAACAAATCTAAATAAGACTGACCTCAACAAACTTTCCACATGTTACAACAGAATTGCCAGATTTGCTACCAACACCAAATCACATTCCCACCACTGCCAATCCCTACTAACTTTACACTTGGATTGAACTCCCCAACCTAGTACGATACCACCAACCTAGCCTAGCTCATCAAATACTGTACTACCCCGATACAACCCCTGCCCTCTCTGGCTTACTAAACTTCTACAATTCCAAGAGACAACTACGCTCCAACAATAAAGGCCTAATAGAGAAAATCCCATGCAAAAACACCTCTGGTGACGCTCTCTTCCCTAACGGATTTGCCAACACCTGGAATAGCCTCCCTCCTAACATTAGACTACAAAGCAAAACTTCCACTTTCAAACACCTCCTTAAATCTTAACTTCTCACCAACCAGCTATGCAGCTTTAATGGCCCACTCTCTCTTCTCTATAAGAGTGGTCTTTCACCTAGGATTCTTTGGTTTTTAAGTATTTCCTCAACATTACTAATTTCCATACATTTACTAGAATATTACCAATGTGGACCATAAGTGCTTACTGTAAATATTGTACATATGATGTTTCTTTTTTCATCCCCTCTGACACTCCAACACTATGCCCACTACTCATTTGACCTCTAGTGCTTAATCAGTTTTCTACTACACTGTTTAACTTGTGTAACTGCTGTTTTTAATTACAGTTCTCTACAGTACTGTCTCCTCTTTGTATTATGGTATTAACTGTCTGTATTAACTGCACAACAACACTGTCTAATTTTGGTTACTATGATATTAACCGTCTGTATTAACTGTGTGGTTTACTTTTCAAACTCTGTAAAGTGAACTTTCACTACCAAATATTGCTACTATGTTAGTATTGTATATTTGTGGAGCTTTACTCCCGGGGCCTCTGCTGAAAAAGGATACCTGCTGTCCACTCAGACTATCCCGGTAAAGAAATGTCAAATAAAATAAAATAAATAAATTTAAGGAATTCTGTCATACTGAAACAAGGGAACATACATCACATGACCTGAGATTTATTATTATTCTGTAGGCCATGCTGATCAAAGTAAAGAACTTTACTCAAGAAGGAAATCAATATTATGTATATCATTCATGTCCTCCAGTATACCCGCAGTAGTGGTGCTGCGGTAGTGTTATCGCCTCACAACAAGACGTTGTCACGTTCGATTCTCAGCTAGAGTGTCTTGTGTGTGGAGGCATGTGTGAATGGGCGTGCCTTCATTGAAGGTTGTGCATCAGGGCTGGTAACTTGGCACGTAAAAATCCACTACCAAACATTAGCGGACCGGAGTTCCGCTGTGGCGACCCCTAACCGGGATAAGCCGAAAGACACAACATTCATGTCCTCCAGTGATGTCTCTGGAATATGTAACATCATCTTATAAACCTAGCGCCTTTATTTAATTAATTAGGAAGACTATGTCAGAAATAGTGTTATTTCCCAGATGGACAACAAACATCTGGCTTACTTTTACTAATATGCATTGATGCAGCATTTGCACCATGTCCTCATCTATAGACTATGCTGTCCACAGTTTCTGCAATTTCTCCCCATGGTATCTATCCTGTTGTATGATACAGAATTGTTCTCTCCCATCCATGTATCAATTTTATTGCCATGTTATGCAGTTTAGGGTCACATGGAGCTGGATCCTATCCTGGTCAGCTGTGGGCAGGAAGCAGGCACCATTATGTGCAGGGCACCTTCCACTATTGGACACTTGCAAATCACAAGCAAATGTAGTGGCAATTTTGATCATTATATACATTTTCTATATTAATGGGTCTTCTTGAGTGGCACCATTTTGAAATAGTGATTTTTGGTCTGCTCGTGGTGAGGAAGTTCTGCCCAGCCCCTTTTCAGTCTGCACACCCGCAACACACTGGGTCTGCCTGTATCATCACAGCTCGCCCCCCAACTGCAACATTGCCAAATAAAAACACTACTATGGTCTGGTTTCTCCCTACAGTTATTGCAAATCAAGTATAACACATTTTAATAACGGTAATCACCAGACAAATCTGCATAGCACACTTGGTCTCCCTGTATCATCACAGCTCGCCACCCCCACCCCAGCAACTGCAACATTGCCAAATTAAACCACTGTTATGGTCCGGTTTTCTCCCTGCAGTTACTGCAAGCCTAGAATAACACTTTTTAATAACAGTACCCACCAGACAAGCCTCCATGGGTGACTGGATGTTTACAGTTCTTATTATCAACAAATTTGTTCCTTTAATAGTTGTGTTTTAAACATTGTGACTGGATGTTTACATTTCTTTTTATAGCAAATTTGGTATTTTTACTAGTTATTTTTTAAACATTGTGTTGGCCGGCCTGCTCACCTGCAAAAGCCCCCCCACCCCCCACCCCAGGCAACTATAGCTTTGTCTCTCACCACTAGGTGGCGCAACTAACAATATACTTACTGTATCTTGTCCCAAATAAATCTGCCTCCCCATTAAAATTCCTGTAAAGTAAGGCTACTACCATTTACTTGGTGTATTTTGTCCCCAGATAGATTTGCCTTCCTTTGTTGATTTACTTAGACACCAAGGGCACTCCTACCTTTCTGCCTCTACCTCTTCCTTGCTTACACTTACCTTACAACTCCAAGGTTTCCACATCTCATACTGATTGTTTTTCTTTGCACTCTTCTCTGAAGGGATGGAACATACCACTACCTGCTTTTTCTGTTTCTATACTTCCCCATTTTGCATCTCCCTTCTCTAACTCCCCCCTCCCTCATGCACATTAACTAGTCTATATTAGTGGGTCTTCTTGAGCGGTGCCATTTTGAAATAGTTATATTTGGCTTGCTCATGATGAGGAAGACCTCCCCAGCCCCTTTTCAGCATGTATGCCTGCAAGTAAGTGCCTGCAATTGTTTAAGCTATTCGCAAATATTTGTGGTACACCTGGATTATTAGGCATTTTTAAGCTTTCCAGATGAAGTACTTGGCTAACTGTATGTAGTCTAAGGAACTAACTGAAGTAGTGACTGCTTTTACTACATAGGTTCATAGGTAGTTACTAGGCTATCGACCCAAGGGCCTACGCAAGCCTAGCCAACACGGTTCCATGGCTTACGTCACCCAAGAAAGTTATTTTCCTATGTCACTGTCGAGCAGACACACAGAAGTGATCCCCGGGGTATATTTCCTATTTCCCATCCACTTATCAAGATTTTTATTGAAGAGTGCTAATGAAGAACTTTGCTTGACATAGATGGGTAGCTTGTTCCAGAGGATAGGAAGTCTCTGGGACAGGAATCTATCCCTCCAGCATGTCCTGTTTATTGTGGTGACAAGGTTTAGGTCCCTAGAGCATGTAGCTCGGAGGGATTGGGATTTCTTTAGGTGTAGCATGTCCAACAGCTCTGGGTTTGACATAGCTTTATATGTTAGGCAGATATCACCTCAGAGTAGGCGATATGCTATGGAGTAAAGCTGGAGTTTTTTGAGGTGGTCAGTGTAGGGCATTTGTTTGAGGCCAGTAATCCTCCAAACAGTTTGCTGTTATGCTTACAATGTTCTAAGGGACTAACTGAAGCAGCAACTGCTTTTGCTACATTAGCTGCTTGCTGTTAAATATGCAGTTATGCTTACAATGGATTTTGGCTGGATACTCGTGTAATGTAATGCTCCTTAACTGCTTTTGACTGTTTTGTGTACTTGCCTACAGTATCCTTTCCCTAATTATTTGTAGAAGCTGCAATTGCACATAGTCCATTTACTAAAGCAGTTTTTTAAGTTGCTGGAGATGGAAATGCTTGTTCCCTGTTGGCAACTGGAAAGCTACTTAGGCCTCTATTGATCAGTACTATTCTGTGTTACTTAATATTAAAGTCCTACATAAGTGTGTGTCCTGTGTTATCTTGGTCTCCCTGTATCATCACAGCTCGCCCCCCCCCCCCCAAGCAACCTGCAACATTGCCATATAAAACCACTGTTATGGTCTGGTTTCTCCCTACAGTTATTGCAAGCCAAGAATAGCACTTTGTAAAAAAGATACCCACCAGAGAACTCTGCATAAGTGACTGGATGTTTACAGTTCGTATCAGAAAATTTGGTCCTTTACTAGTTATGTTTTAAACATTTTTCCATTTCACAGCTGCAAGCCCCCCCCCCCCCAAACCACCACCACAGGCAACTATAGCTTCAGTTCTCGCCAGTAGGTGGTGCAACTAACAATATACTTGCTGTATCTTGTCGCAAATAAATCGGTCTCCCCATTAGAATTCCTGTTAAGTAAGGCTAGTACACCAATTACGTGGTGTATTTTGTCCCCGGATAGATTTGCCTTCCTTTGTTGATTTACTTACACACCAAGGCCATAAACGCAGTGCTTCTGCAATTATCTGCTTACACTCCTACCTTTCTGCCTCTACCTCTCCTTGCTTTCACTTACCTTACAGCTCCAAGGTTTCCACTTCTCATACTGACTGTTTTTCTTTGCAGTCTTCTCCGAGGGGGCCTGCCCACTCTGTTCGCCCTCGCTACGCTCGGGCTCACTCCGTTCACCTACCCTACCTCCATTTCAACCCACTCCTGCATCACCTACCCTTACAAAAACACTATCCACTCCCTAACTCCTCCCAGTGAATAATCACCCTCCATCCAACAGTCACACCTCAATTAACCAATACATTTGTAACACTCCTCCCTCCCTTCACACAACTTAATTGCAACTGTCCTTAATCGCTCTACTCCCAGCACACTACAGCAACACCCCTCTGTCCCTACATCTTCTTAATCACACCATCCAGCTAACCTAACATTTAAAAAAAATAATACACACCATGCTCTTTTTCCTGTCCGCACTCTGTACCCTACTGCTATCTGCATACTATCTAACATCCTACACTCACCTACAGATACATGTCCATAGCTCCACACTATAATATACTAATACTGTCCACTCCAACACTTTCCTCCCAACTTTATAATCACACACCTATTGCATAATTCTACTTCAAACATGTAGTTGTCAGCAATACCACTAACCACTTCAACAAACACCTTCACATACTCTCCAAACTATTAAACAAACATGCTTGTATATTATCAGATTCTGCATAATGGTGATATACACCCCAATCATGGCCCACATACTGCACAACATACCATAATGCCGACCATTCCACCCCTTCTCATTCTTAACATGAACCTTAGAAGCCTAGTTATTGCACAGTACTTACCAGACATTCACACAGCAACAGAAACTTGCCTAAAATCCCATATGAGAGACCCAGATATACTCCCACAAGGTTACTGCATACACAGGTGAGAAAGGATCAGGAAGAAGGGAGGCGGGGTTGCAATCTTCTACAAAGATAACTTAAGCATAGACTACATACACATCAAATACCCTTGTGATAACAACTTTGAAGTCCTAGTAACTTGGCTCAGAATCAACCCAAAGAAAACTATTCACATAATAGCCACTTACATACCTCCCAAGAATACTTCCACTGCCACTGAGGAACTTATAGCCTGGACAGCCTCAGCCTACACCCACAAAACCATTACTACAGGTGACTTCAACTTAGACTGGAACACTTGCACTGGTGATAACCCCTCCACCTTCATAAATCTACATGGTTTCTCCCAAACAGTCCAGTTTCCCATTGGAATAGATAAATATTGCAAAAGGGAATCTATCATACTGGTCACGTATTAACAGTACCACCCACAATTATCTCTCTGGATGCCTTCTGGATAATCTAAGTGGCCATAGACTTACCTACTTAATCCATCATCAGCTCAACCACTCAGAACCATAGTTTACAAAATTGTATGAAATACCAAAAACTTCTCCAACTAAGCAATCTTAGACATGCCCAATAAATGTAACTGGACACCACTCCACCTCCAACTCACCCAGGCCACAACATACTTCAATGACACATTTCTAGCTATTCTAAATAGCTTAGCACCAACTCGTACATGTCATGTTAAAAATAAGAGATTGCCCTGAATATTAAAAGACACCATTAGATTTCAAAAACTAAGGGACAAAACCTGATTTCAATACCAGAAAACAAAAGACAATAAAACTCTGTTATCAGATCAGCAGCTCCACATTCAAACAAAAAAAAACTCAAACTATAAAAAAAAAAAAAACATACTATACATCTATGTAAAACAAATATGAAAACAATCCCAAAATATTCTGGCAGGTAATTAACTCGCTCCTCCATCCAGGTAAAGCCAGAACTCCAGAACCAACAACCAATAACCAAAGCGTGAGTATTACCTCACAAATCAACACCTACTTTATAAACACCATCCTCTCCTTAGTTACAGGGAACTATTCCACCCCACCATCTCTCCCACCTAATGTGGAAATTAACAACTCTTTTCACCTCAAACCTGTCCCATCTAACACCATCAGAACAATGCTGAAAAAACGGAAACCTTCTTCCTTTGCGATTCACTAGCTCCCCAATGAGTACCTCAAACTTTCAGCCGATGCCATAGCTCTACCTATCTCCATTCTGGTAAATAGGTGTATATCAGAACAATATGTCCCAAAATTATGGAAAATTAACTATATCACCCCCTCTACACAAAGAAGGAAAATCAACAGAATTAAACCATTACAGACCCATAGCCATCCTTTCCAAAATTCTGGAAAAATGTATACACACTCAGTTACTACAATACCTGCTATCTCACAACCTTATCTCTCCCTCCCAACATGGTTTCATACCGAAACACAGCACCACCACACCCTTAATTAATTTCTCTGTCACCAACAACCAACTCAGAAATTCAAACCAGCAAGTAGCGTCAATCTTCCTAGACATGTCAAAAGCATTCAACACCAGGAGCCATCTACACAATCTTTGGCATGACTCAGCACAAATTCTAGCTTGGCGTATGCTTACACTTTACCATCTCTACTAAAGACATATCTTCACCTGGGCCTGCTTCAGTAGACTGAAAGTTCTCTTACCCGACATTCAGTTAGCTGAGACGAAAAGACCAATAACCTCAGAACACCGACATCCCAGAACACCGACTTCCCAAGTAAGTAACTGCTTGGTCACCCTGTTGAACTTTGCCCCTTAACCCTGCAGTATTGCAATCTCAGAGTTGGTATATTTAGTTAGGGAGGGTGTGTGTGTGGGGGGGGTGCTGTCCCCCACATGGGCAGGTTTACTTTCCTTCGGTTTTACTATTTTTCAGGATGGCCAAGCAGTTACTTACCTGGAGTGGGAAGTTGTTTTTCCAGGATGTCAGTGTTCTGCGGTTGTCAGCCTTTTTGTCTTGGCAAACTGAAAGATGGATAAGTGAACCTTCGGTCTACTGAAGTAGACCCCTTGACCCATGCTTGGTATATTAAGACTAGTGCATGCACCACAAGTTCTACTCTCACAACAATAAATGGTCACTGTGGAGCTCTCCAGAAAGCTGTCTGAAGGGCTGTTGTCCATCTTTCGAATAAATTTTTCACTATCTGTTACACCTAGGTACTGCTTTCTGTAAACAACAATGCATTTTCTCATATGCATAAATAATTGCTCTTGTTGTGTCTTTCGGCTTTTCCCGGTTAGGGGTTGCCACAGCGGAACTCCGGTCCGCAAATGATTGGCAGTAGATTTTTACGTGGCGAGTTGCCGGCCCTGACGCACAACCTTCAATGAAGGTACGCCCATTCACACACGACTCCACACAGAAGACGCTCTAGCTGAGAATCGAACAGGACAACATCTTACTGTGAGGCGACAACGCTACCACAGCACCACCACCGCAGTAATTCCTCTAAATTCACACAATTATCCAAAACATCTTTGTATATTAATTTTCTACACAATGGATCATCCAAAATCTAACAAAATGTTTGACCATCTTTATCTGGCATTAAAAGACCAAGACCACCATTAAATGCTTTTCTTCATAAACCTAACAAATGTCAAACAAGTACAGTGGGGTTTTGCTTGATTGCTCCTTCGCCCACTCCAGCCACACACACCTTCTTTTAAGTTGTGTTTACATGGAAAACTAGCTAGCCTTCATGCCTACAGAAATGTCTGGTAGCCCTACTTGTACCTACCACCATCTGCATTTGGTGCATTGTTGTGCATGATGGATGTATTTGTAAGGCTGTTTGTTAGTCACCTATTGTACGTATCAGCTGATATTCACATTTGTCACTTACCATTGCACAATAAAGAAAACCTAAGCATAATTGTACATCTAAATATTCATTACTATTGCCAAATAAGTGTGATTTTATGTTCATTCCCCTTTAAATGCATAGGGAAGCACTAGACTAGTTGCCGTTGGGGGCCATTTTAAGCCTAGCCGTTCCCATTTTGTGTCAAAATAGCCATCTCCTTTGCCTTCAAATATCCCTAAACTGAGTTATGTACTTTCTTTCCCAGTCCTTCTTCAAACTCTAAGTTTAAACTCACTTCTGTTGCTTTTCCTTTCTACTCTGCATCTGTCTTACCTCACACCCCACTAAATACTTAGCTTGAAACAATGCATAGTGGAGTTAAAAAGGCTGAGCCCTCTTTTTGTCCAACAAATGCATTGTTTTGTGTTTTTTTTTTTTTTTGTTTGTTTTTTTTTTTTGCAGTGGACCACAGCACATACTAGATTTTGATTTTTTGCCTTTCTAATAACTCTAAAACAGTATCTGCTTGGATTTGCTGACCGTCATAACTGCTCTGCTTCTTGACGTTCTTCAGTCATGTCATCACATTGCCAATTATAACATCTCACACATCCAAAATGCAGAAAGTGGCTTTAAATTCTCACAAAAATTAGGCAGATAATTAATTGTATTAGGCAGAATAATGCAACATTAATTGCCAATTGGCATTTGGATAAAAGGCTGTTCCCAGCAAGAGGAAAGACAGGAAATTGCTTCCTCAATCAGAAATTTATAGTGTGTGTGTCTGTGTCCGTGTGTGTGTGTCTGTGTCCGTGTGTGTGTGTCTGTGTCCGTGTGTGTGTGTCTGTGTCCGTGTGTGTGTGTCTGTGTCCATGTGTGTGTGTCTGTGTCCATGTGTGTGTGTCTGTGTCCATGTGCGTGTCTGTGTGCACGTCCGTGTGTGTGTGTGTGTGTGTGTGTGTGTGTGTGTGTGTGTGTATGTGTATGTGTATGTGTCTGTGTCAGAGATTTACGATTCCTAAAATGGATGGTACCATTGGGGTCTATTACGGCTGTAAGCCTGAGTCAAGTTCAAGTGATAACTTTTGCTGTGGAGCTCAAAGGACGGCCCAGCAAGGGCTTACATCTGTGACTAATTTTGTAATCTGTTATGTGGGGCTAAGCCTGTAAGGTGAAGTTACACACGTGGATGGTTAACATTATACATGGCACTATAAATTGTATATATATCACGTGGACTTGACTGTGGAAAGCCACGTGGACTATATTTCATTTTTCTTTTTCATTTTTTTCAATCAAATGTTTTTTTTTTCTTTTTATATTTCTGCCTCCAGTGAGTTAATGAGAGATGAGGCTCAAGCAGTTTGGCCTGTGACTTGCCAAAATAACTCTATCCTGCTGCTGCCACCTGCACAGACTGTTTTGAGCTAAATTTTCTCAGAGTGGTAGAAAGCCGGAGAAATTTTGATGCGGATAGCAGTGGATATCTGTGGTATTTTTTTCCCACAACCACATCTCCTTTACAATAAACAAATTTAACTACCATTGTCAATAAACTCTTTTATCTATACTGCAAAAGTTAAATAACCAACTGGAGGATAAAACATTCTGGACTTTGCCTCAATTGATATGGTTTCCACATGCCCCACTTCTCGTTTCTACAACCCTCGTTAAATCTGAACACAATTGTGATCTTTTTTACCCTCAAAAAACACACTGCAGCAAACAGTTCAGATTTAAGGATTTCAAATGGTCAAACTTTCTCAAACTATAAGATGAAGTACTGCAATTCACATGTAGTATTACCAGTCCAGACAAGGCCTTGCTATTTATACAAAGGAGTTCTATGCTCATCTAGCTAAATGTTTAATCCAGGGAATTTTCCACTAAATCAAAATAAACTGAGTGGTATATGAAGATATTCTGGTGGCCCAAATGCATTAATAAACTCTGTAATATGCATTGCATTTTGTATCTTAATATACAAATTGTAAACAATATATTCTAGCCACAAGCTTACCTTTGTAGTCTTCTCTGCATTCAATAATGTAACTAACCATGCAGCTGATGTATCACACAATGACACTTCTTTTTATATAGTAATCCATTTTAATTCACTCACAGTTTGGGTTCATAGGTAAGTACTAGGCTAGCTGCCCTTTTGGTGCATTTTAAGGCTAGCCAATTTCCTCTTATGGATAATCAAACATTGTACCTGTGATCTGTGAGGTAAATACCTTAACCATTATGCCAGACCCCAACCCCCTTTAAAGCTTTTAGTATTGTAACACTGTTTTTCTTATTGTGATCCCAGGCAGAACCTGAAATAGTCAATATTGATTAGTTTCCTACACATTTAAACAAAACTAAAAAAAAGAGAGAAAAAATCTTTCCACATATTAAGCACTGCATCAAAAATGTCATCTGAGAACTAAAAGACATTATCAAGGAAAGCAAAGCAAATCACTAACTGAAATTAGCCTCTGAAGTGAAGGACAATTATAAATCTTTCATTAGCTACATTAGGAAACTAAAGCAATAATTCCCAGCAGTGTTCTGAGCTAATCCATAATGACACCACCAACTCTGATGGAGTGGACAGTAAATATATTAAGAAATATATTCAATGCCAATTTCACCCCCCCAAAAAAAAAAGCAGCTATCATAAGTCCAAAAATTCCTGAGTTCTTACTCTACCTAATATTTTAAAGGAACACACCCTGGCAGTGGTGTGTAAAACAAAATATACTACCTTCCACAGGGCCAGAAAATGTATCCAAGCCTAATAAATGTCACTAAACATGCCTTTGTGGAACTTCTCCTAAAATTGTTTAACAAAAGCATTGCAAGGCCATGGAATACACTGCATCTGTCCATAAACTACAATATCAGAGACCTCAATGGGTTAAGCCCCCAGCATCTTGGCTTTGTCGAAGAGACATCTCGTGTACTTAATTTAATAACCTTCCTTGAGAAGGTCAGTACTACTAGATAGTGGTCACTCTGTTCACTCATCCTGTTTAGCACCCAACACCATACCCTTTTCTCCAGCAATGTAAATTAGCAAAGAGCCATAAATGCATACCCTTCTGGAATGAGATGGACAGCCAAAAGACAGAACCCGCATAATTAAGCTGGCCAGCACCTCCTCAAAGCATGAAATTAATTAGTGGTGTTTCTCAGGCCACAGTGCTAGAGCCTTTCCCTTTTAGCATTTATTTATTCAGTATTGATACTGGAAACCAGGACTTATGATTAACTAAGTTTACAAATGACTGCAAGCTGGGCAATATTATCAGTCCCCTCTCTGATACCCATTAATTAATCATCACAAATCAATGGTATACGGGGATAGGAGGACTCAAAATTAAATGTAAGAAAGTGCATTACTGTCATATTCAGATATGCAATACAACCCTGTAATGTACACTATAGCCAGTAGCCCACTCTAAAATGACAATATTCGAGGATCTAAGCACCGGGTTCGAACATTCTCACTCCTTTTAACGCCATATAGCTACAGTGATAAGAAAATCCTTCTGCTTCGAGTAACTAATATCAAAGACAATATGATCAAGTTCAGAAGAAGTTATCAACCCCCTGAAGGCAGCCCTAATTACGCAAATGTTTGAGTACAATGCCCCATTTGGAATTTATCTGTCTTGAGACATTAAACAACTTGAGGGGCTCCAGAGGTTACTAAGCAATAAGACCTCTGGCCTAAATACCCTGAAATACCAACTAAAGCTTGAAGCTGTATCCCTACACTCTGTATCTTATAAGACCCTTATGAGGAGAGCTGTCCTTGATCTGTTGCATCTTCTCAACACCAGTACCTCTGCAAATCCTAGAACTAAGGACTTAAAATCTCTGTCAGTATATAAATCTCTCCCACCTCCAGAACAAATGTCATGTCCATGCTAAGCTGAGTGACACCCTGCAGCCTTCAAATCAAATCAAACCTAGATTTCTGAATGAGTACCAACAAGTTTTTCCCCAGACTAACCTACTCTGCCTCTCTAAAGAGGGAGTATACAGCATGAGGTGGGCACTGCCATAGTGTTACTGGTCTTTGAGACTCAACTGGCTTGTGAAGAACTGTTCAAACCCTTAGTAAACTCCAAGGGACAAACTAACCTAAAGCTGCAGCCAGTGCAACTCTACAGTTTAATTATTACCCCAAATCCTGGAGCTGCACTTAAGAAGCTGAGCAAGGAAGATTATACCAAGTCCTGTCTAGTAATTCTCAAGAGGAATGCCACCTAGAGAACTGGGACAAATCAGAATGGGGCAAAATGCATTCTTCCCTGCTGACAGTGGAAGCATTAAAATCCTTCACTGATTATGCGGACTAGGGAAATCTTAAAAAGGGACTGCTAACCAGGGCTATTAACTTCTGAAATGCAAACCATAAAATGTTCATAATAATAACCAGTAAATGCACATAGGTGTGATTTAAAATGTACCATAATGCTGTGGGTGGACTCTAAAAATGAAAGTAAAATGAATATTTTTAGAAAAGAATATTAACTAGAAATATGAGAGAGAACATTGACTAGTAATGTAAGAAAGTGAGTATAACAAAGTGATCCCAAGAACTTTGACAATAATTTTAGTAGCATGTTTATTAGTTACTGACGCAATACTGAAGATGGGAATCACAATCAGATTCTGTCCTGCTAAGACAGAGAATATCCATATTAATGTGAAAACTGAGATGCACGCTATGAAAGAAACAGTTCATATGGAATGGGATAAGATCAAAGCAAGGACTACTGACTTAAAACTGTGTCTGTACTACTGTAGGCTAAGGAAAAGCGCAGTGATAACATGCAAATCATTTGCTGACAAGTCCTCTCAACTGTCTAGATTTTTGCCTCATATTTTTGGTCCGTTTCTCATAAAATATGTGTTTTTTCTGACAAATCACTTGGAAGTTATGAGGATTAAAGTCACTAAATAACGGCATACCTTTGAATTTCAGACTTCATATTCTTCAGAAAAATGCATGCTAACACAAATCCTGTTATTTTATCAACTTTCTAAGAGCAATGTTTAAAATCTGTCCTTATTTTTGGACATTTGTACCCCCATTTTGGCCAGATTTCTTGCACTAAGAGGTTGAGAGGTACAAGTGTAAAGTCAGCTTCAGATGTGAACATAGTTCTCAACTGTCCAGATTTTTGACTCATACTTTTGCTCTGTTCCTCATAAAATATTTGGTTTTCTGGCAAATCACGGAGGACTAAAGTCACTAAATAATGCCAAACATTTGAGTTTCAAACTTCATACCCTTCAGATAAATGCAAGCAAACAAAAATCCTGTTATTCTAGCAACTTTCTAAGTTTAATGCAACAATATTTAAAATCAGTCCCTTTTCTGGGGCCTTTTGCCCCCGATTTTTTTAAGGCTTTGTCCAGATTTCTTGCACAAAGATGTTGAAAGATACAGGTAGAAGCATACAAACTGCACAGAACACTAGGTATTTAATAACCTCACACAGGTGCAGCAAAGACAGAAATGATAATATGGTACCATCAGTCTAAAACAAGGAAAACTAGTTGTTAAAATTTGCAGTTGTTACAAAGATATCATTAGCATACATGATACCACTACAACCCATACTAGAACTTCCTGAATCAGCCATGTCTATTGGCATAGAGGGCCAAGGCTGTGAAAATAAGCCAGGTGATGTGGTTTTGGCTAGCAGCTCAAGCCCCTGTTAGACCTGGTATGCCTATCCCGGTGAGATGGATCATGGAGGCAAATTTGGACTGCTCAATATCAAAATCTATCAGAGAAGGAGCAGTGACACAAGAACAGCCTTGAGGTGGCTGCTCAGCCACCAGGCTGTGGCTACAGTAGCCTTTATCGCAGGTGCATAGGAGATGTACTCACATAGGGGAAGGCATAGTCCTCAAAGTGATTCAGGATGTGCATGGACAACACCCAAGTCAGGGGTTCGGGCCTATACTCTATATTCTCCTTTCAAGGATGCCAGTGAGCACACAATCACCCACACAGCTGACTGGATGATGGCTTCTCTAGATAGTTTGCTCTGCTAAATTGGCAATACTCAGTATGGGTGAACAAATGGACTCCTGTCTGATTGAGGGAATACTGTTGTTTGACAGGCACAGGACAAAAGACAGTATATAAAAATATAAAAATATCTTCAAGTGTACAGTTTAGTGTTTTCTATATCTCATCACCTGTACAACTGCTCTACATCAGAAGGAGCTTCCAACTCTTTATAAATGTTTTCATTTTCTGTACACATGGCATCCAGTTCAGGTCATGGAAGTTGAAAGCCTATGCAACAAGCTATGGGTAAAAGGCAAAAACTAACCTATGATGGGATGACAGTCTTCTTATAGAGCACACACTGTAACAGAACCCACTCACACAAACATATAATCATTAACCATTTCAGCTCTGCCAGTCCACCCATCAGCAAGACTTTGGAATGAATAAGGAAACTGGACACCAGGTGAAAAGCCAGTTAAACACATGGTGGGGAGAAAATGCAGATTCCAAAGAAAAACAGAGAATATAACTGAGTAATCAAGTTCTGTGAAGCAGGAATATTGACTGATACATTACCATATTGCCAGATGCAGAACTTTGATCTAGGAATCCTTAGTTCCTGTACATGATAAATCATCTAATCTGTTTCTCATCATTTAGTGTCTTTCGGCTTTTCCCGGTTAGGGGTCACCACAGCGGAACTCCGGTCCGCTAATGATGCTCATCCTTTAGTGTATAGAGTTTATATGCAAATGACAGCACAATTAGATAAACAGTCACCTGTAATCTTCTGCAAAAATCATCTATTCTGCTTATGAATTTTATTTTAAAAGCTATGACAAATATTTTGTGAGCACTTACATGACAGGCACATGTTTCAACATCACACTAATATCACTAAGACACATACAAGATTGACAGGAGATTCTCAGAAAAGCAGGTGTGAATATTTTCTCTCAATGCTATATTCACTGAGCCAAAAGTAAACAAAATCAGTGACTTCAGCTAACTACAACCATTTTGTGTCAGATTATTCATTTGATAACCATCCCTTATACCCTTTTAGACAAAATCCATAGTTACAAGGTATATTTTGATAAAAGATTATTTCCATTGTGTTCATATTCTCTGTGGTATCAGAAGCAAATTATCAGATGTTTTACAACTATCTTTACAGGAATAATGGAATTATGCAATTGAAATACTTATTAAAATTAACAACGTGATTTACATATGCATGAAGTTAAGATAATGGATGCACAACTTAAAATGCAGTTTTCTTGCCATGAATATCAAATTTCTTAACAGGATCCAAGTAGAACAATACAAAGAAGTCAAAACTGAGGTAAATGATAAGCATACCTCTTTAGCTGTCCTTGATTTTCAGAAATATTCCCTGATCGTACCTAAATTTTGTTCTATCCCTCATCTCTCTCTCTCAAAACTGGGATGGGAGCAGCTTTTGCCGCATTGCATGCTGACTTATGGGTTATTTTGAGATTTGTTATATCTATGACAAAGAACATAACCCTTTTTATCAGCCATTAGACATTTGGCAGAGATATAAGGGCAATGTATAGGCTGTATAGAAGGGTGATTACATGAATGTCAGGAAATTCTTACTTTATTAGAATAATAATGATTTGGGGTTAGAATTAATCATAAAAGTTGAATGATTTAATACAGAGTTGCTGGCTGTTTCAGGAAAGAAAATCTAGGATGTCACGTTGGTTACATAATTGTACTGGAGGGGCTTTACTAAGAACTCATTTTTAAGCTCTGGTAGTGGTCATCCTGGCCATATTGTGGGAAATGTTCCAAAATCACAATGTACAAGGGTCGGGGATTTTTTAGGCACTGAGGAAGCATAACCTTGATGATTACAGGCTTGAACACAGAGACTGCAGATAGTCCTAAACATAGGGACTACTCCTCTACTATGGCAACCTTTAGATTGAGACATGATGTAGAGCAGATAAATAGGAAGGCCTTATTATGTTGCAAACATCAGCATTTTGATGGGTCAGATGATACCATTACAATTACTACTACTTATGGAAATAATTCCTAGGTTCATATATAAATGTTAGGCTAGCTGCCCTTGTGGGCCATTTTAAACCTAACCAAGTTCCCTTTTTGTGGTTGAATTAACCTATCCCATTTGTTATAGATTGGCTTTACCGAATCCATGGTCGATAATTATACATTAACCCTAATGAGAATAAATGGGATCGTACCATATATAATTTGAGGGAACCCATGAATGGGATAAAGCATGTAGAAGCTGCATTTGCAGTACACAGGCAGTCTTAGGGTAACTTTTCTGTTTCCCATCCATAGATCCAAGTTGCACTTGAATGTGGGTAGGGATGAACTTTGTTTAATGTGGATGGAGAGTCTGTTCCAGGCGATCGGTATCCTCTGCTAGATATATCTGTCCCTCCAAACTGCTACGTTTATATTGCAGATGAGGTTTAGATCCCTAAACCAAGTATTTCTAATGCCATTTTCTTGCTGATGTGCAGTTGATCCATCAGTAATGGGTCAGGGGATGCCTTGTATGCCAGACACAGGTGAGCTCTTAGCAATCTATAGGATGCTGAGTATAGTAACAGGACTCAGTCATCTATGTAGGACATGTTGTTTAGGCTTTGTATCCATTTAGTAAGGTATCTGTGTGAGCATTCCAGTTGTTGTAAGTGTCTGGACAGATACATGCCAAACAGGGCATTATAATCAATGAATGACCTAATTTGCGCTGAGTAAAGGTGTGCAATGTATACCTCTCAACCTCTGAGACAGAGAAGTCTGGACAAAGCCATATATAATTCATGACAATTTTTAAATATTGCTCTTATAAACTCAGAAAGTTGACAGAATAACAGCTTTTGCATTAGCATGAATTTCCTGAAGGGTATGAAGGCTGTAACTCAAATGTCTTGTCATTATTTTCTGACTTCAATCCTCAATGATATGCTGGTGATTTGCCAGAAAACCTAAATTTTATGAGGAGCTGACCAAAAATATGAGGCAAAAATCTGTACGGTTGAGAGGTACGGTTGACATCGCTAGATCTAGACACAGTTCTGTTCCTAATGTATCCATGATCTTATTGGTCTGTTTTGTCTAGCAATGCCTCCATTTCACACTATTACTTCTGAATGTAAATTTGGTTATAGAACCAGCAAGAACTTAGGATAGCTTCTTAAACAATATCAACGGCCTCCTAGATGGATATATTTATACAACAGCTGCATTAGGTACAGTGATCATAAACAATATGACAAGTATATCATCTGGTACACATTTTACTACCAAAAATATGCCGTGTTCTTTTGATATTTAATACCACATAACTTTTAACATACAAAACAGAATAAGTTTGGTAACCTGTACCTGTAGCATCCTCTGCGATGGACAGGCTAGGACGAGGTTCAAGGATTGTGTTTCTGCGCATCTTGGTGATATTAGATGCCGGAAGTTAAGCATTTCACTGTTTAAACATTGTCGGGCACATTTTTCTATGGAAAGTGATACCATCCATTACTGTGATGCTTATGTGAGTTTTTAATGTTGTTCTTAATGTTAAGGATTGTTACAACACGCAGGCTTTTTATCCAGGTCCTAATTAACATGTGTAAACAGTATTGGTGTTAAGGCATGCTCTCTCATTTTATGCTTCTATATTGTATTTTTATATATTTTGTCAGGGCTCTGGCTCTTTAAATCATGTATAAGTGATCACAACTAAGTAATTAATGGGGTCTTACTTGTTCTATGCCAGATATTATAGAAATATTACTGAAACTAGTTTATCTGGCCTCTGTGCATAATAAATTAGTCTTTATTAGTAGCTTCACTCTTCAGAGTGCTTTTTTCATGTTTTAATTTAATATTTCCTTGTACCAGTCAGAGTTGCTACTAGCTCCAAACAGTCTTTTTGTGGATTGTGTGTGTGTGTGTGTGTGTGTGTGTGTGTGTGTGTGTGTGTGTGTGTGTGTATATATATATATATATATATATATATATATATATATTTATCACACACACAGACGCACACACACATATTTAGCTGTGTATATATTCCTAAGTAAAAAAAAAAACTCTTGTTATGCTTATTCAGTGTCATTTTAACATTTGTGACAAAAAAAAACATCTAACAGTAACATGTCTAACACCTAAATGTCTAAATGTGGACATTGTAAAGCCTTGCAAATATAATCATGAGTCTTCTTGAGTTACTGTCCCAGAATATTTACACACAATTTACAGTAGTAGATATCACAATTGTCTGACAAGGGGAGTGGTTACTTTATCATGTATTGCTTTGTTTATGGGTAAAACTGAAATGAAATTTAATAAATGAATGCTGGAACATGTCCATGATATTAAGGACTTGACTGTAACAAATTTACTAGCTGAACACACACAGAAATGTGAAAATTGTAATTTATTTTTTTATTTTTTACATTTGAAAAAGTAGACACAAATGCTCAGGGAGATGACTGGGAGTTTTATTTGGAAAACAGAAAACTTGAATGGCAAGAAATATTGAATGTGACATTTCCTTGGTATTAATGACAGCCTTTTCTATTCCACGTGTTCTTAGAATGTTAGCAGCAAAATTATAATAGATCTATGTTTCATTGTTATTGAAGAATGTTTTTAAATGTTAAGTATATTCAAATTGTAGCCTTATATTGTGTGTGTTTTTATTGGAAGACTATCATATGAGGTCCTTTAAATATACAAAGTCACTTTTTATCAGTTCTGATGAAACCCCAGTGGATGAAAATGCTAAACTATATTAAAATGTTAAGTTTGCTGTGATTTGTTTTTGTTTCATTTGGATTGTTTAATGTGAGACCAGAAGATACTGTGTGATTTCAGTTCATTATCTGTAAGGTAAGAATAAAAAAGGTCTTTGGTAAGAATAGCAGTAGAGGAAGCAACTTTGAGGACACTGTGGATACCAAGACCCTACTACATTAAAAACACAAACAGCTATCATGCACTACGTAAACAAATCTCAAAAATATTATATTTTCCATTTCCCCATCTGAGAAGGAGTAGGGAGATATCATACATTGATCAACCTCACTGCACTTTAAAAAGAAATGCACCACTCAGTTGTGGCTCCCTTATGATGTGATAAAACAATCAGGAAGGGTCAAAATGTGGGAGGTAGAGCATATGTATCTCAGACATCAATATGGGTAGTAGAGACAGACAAGTGAAAGGACATACATGAGTAAAGAATTGCCAAGGGGTAACAGAATTAATGAAATAAAAGGGTAAATAGTACACAGTTTTTGCATGAAAATGGTCTGAAAAATATATTTTGCATAATAGTTGTACTTTCACCTGCTGTAGCTATTCATCATAACCATTACTATAAATGAATTAAATAAAGATAGTTTTAACACTTGTAAATGTACTGCTAGAATGCCAACTCTGTCAATATTTAAACAATGTACAGCAGTGTCATACTGTTGGTGGGGGAAATAAGGCAACTGCCCTGGATGCCACCTTCTTAGGAGCACCAAGCACTTAAAATAAGTTTGGCAGCTTACAAGCTGTCAGGTAAGTGATGGCAATCAAAGTCACCTAAAAAGCAGCTTGTAAACTACTAGACTGTTCTTAAGAAGTCAAGTAGTTTAAAAGCACTCATTAAGCCATTATTATAACTATTACTTTGGAGGATGGAGAGGCACATTTACTGCACAACTGGTGAAAGCTTAAATCCAATAAAAAAAATCTAACAAGTACCTTCTACACCCTTTGCACTGACTCCCTCAGATATATGGACACCAACAATGTAGCCACAACTACAGAGAAAAGAGAAATCTCCAAAAGTGAGTCTCTGCTGATACTTTGATGTAAATAGTACTAGCAATTATAGTCTGAGAAAAAGCACTCAATTAGACAGCTCACATTCAAGATCAAAGAATTGCAACTTTATCCAAGTCATACTTTGCCATCTGTAGGAAGCCTAAAACAGCACAATTTGTTTATGTCTCACATACAACTACTATAAATAGTGAGAATTTAACGAATCCAATATTTGGATACAATAAAAAATGTGTCATCATACTGTAAATCCATACAGGACTGGCCTTTAGTCAACTGGTGCCCTAGTGAAAAGGGCACCACAGTGCTCCCCTACACCACCTGGTGCCCACATCCCGGCATACATACACCATCCAGATTACTGGAAAAGTGCCCCTGATAGAGCGGCACTCTAGGTGGCAGCCTAGTTGCCCTATGCCTAAGGCCGGCTATGAATGCATAAATGCACTATAGAATGGTTGCTGACTGCAGCAAAACACTAGTTCAGGCTTTTTAGTACCCAAGAAAAAAGTAAAACTAAGGGAATGCTGTACATGCATACCCCACCGGTTGCGCAAGGGCCGTCTTAATTCTGCCCACCACATGCCAACAGAATGTTATGTTTCTGCAATGGGGCTGGACCCCCCTGTGCCCCCCATACCCCCTGCAAATTAAATATACCAACTCCAAAATCACACTACATTAAGGAAAATAGCAGTTACGCTCATGGCATGCCCACATTTGTGCGAACCGGCTGGTGGGGTAGTCACGTACAGTATCACCAAAGCTAACTGCATAAACTCCATTTGCAGGAACATTTGTCAGTGTATTCTGTTCAGTGCAAGATATGAGTAATCCTGCAGCACTAAAACCTTGTTTCGCCATACATGTGCGCATGCGTACGCACACACACACACACACACACACACACTGCACATACATTTGTTTATACATTATACATAAGAATATGTATGCAGCCATACACAGTACTGTTTACATAGTGCCATATTCAACCTCAGCATACAAAAAAGTCTCTCTCTCAACCTTACTAGCTATACAAATGGTAAATTTATTTTCTTTCCTCAGACAGATTAAATGGATGTTGCTTTATTTGAACAATTAATTAAAGTGGTGAGAACAGAAAGCAGTTGTATCCATGCTGTGTTCCAAACTGAACCATCAGGTAAATTGCACTGTTCTTTTTTCATAAAATAGATCCACATCATCAGATTTTTCTGAATGTCAGCATTTTAGAAAACTCTTGGAAGCAGCTATATGACCCAATATGTCTCAATCAATCAATTTGAGCCATAAAATATCTTAAAATAAAAAATGCCTATAATGTTGAAAACATATTAACTTTGGAAGCAATAAAATAATCTTAAGATATAAAATGATTCAGGAGACTTTTGCTAAGGGTTAAGATAACAGCTAAATGCAGCTGCAAATGTAGTTATGTTAGGGCACAACCTAATAAAGTAGCATTAATGCCATATGCAGCTGTACAAAAATGACACTTACTGGTAGTAGTGAATCACAAGTGACTATCAATATGTAATTGCTTGGTACATTGCTCGACCAAAGTTTATTGCCCTTGACATGACTCCACAGAGAGTCATAATGACCGTAATTTTATTACTACACAGATCCCATACATAGCTAGAAAGGTTAAAGACCAGATAACTGTAATACCTTTACACAAAGTGAAAAAAATTGTTTTTAAGTTGTTGAAAATGCTAATTAAAAGGGTTACTTCAGTTGTTGCAATGACCACACTCAACAACATGTGAAGGAAATAAACAATGACAAGCTCAGCAGTAATTAACTACATGCTAATTAACTGTCGTGATTGCAAGCTTGGTACTCACTTGCTGTAATCACTCGTACAATTACAGAGAGCGGGCAAAGTGAATCAAAATGGGTGCAACAACTCAGACCACATTGCAAGAGGCAGCTAGTAAATAGCCAAAAGTATTTATGATGATTACCTCTAAACATATTGCTATGGGGATTACCTCTATACATAGTCACAAAGCAGATCTAGCATTTCTTTTTATTTATTTTTCTAACCGCGCTACTTAGGCAATCGGCAGGTATTTCAACAAACGTGCTATATAGTAATGACCTTTAAACAAATGTAAAGGCCTCCTGTAAACTACTCTCAGTGCCCTAGTGTTCATTTACAAGGGACAAAAACAGTCTCAGTAACTCTGTATATACTCATTACCACAACTACTTTCAGATTTGCTCAAACTCATCTTTTAGAAAGGCAATAATTTAGTCCCTTGCTTGCAACTTATCGCAAGGCCATGTGGGTCTCTACAACGGTGATGAGAGCTAACAGCAACTAGTAAACATTAAGGACTATGTGAAAGGAGCCTTCCTATGTGACAGAAATCAAATACATTCCATTGTGTCTTTTAAATTTAAATGTTAAATTGGGATGCCACCACAAGTGATATCTGTACTTTGTTTCACCCAATCTTTACTTAATGAAGCAAACTGAAATTTCCTTCACTTCAAATTATTACCAATTAATACTCCTTTTATTTATGTGTTATTGGCCACCAGATTCTATTCAGTCAGTTATTACTGATATTGACATTTACTTAATCAATTTGTCTTTCAGAGTGGAGGAAATAGTAATACAAAGTAATTAATACACAGGAATATTTCATTTAGAATTTGTGTGTAACGAAATTACATTTATTCTCTAAATGTATCCAGACCTCTTGGTACTTTGCATCACTATGATTCCATTAACGGGCTGATACCTTACTACCAAACTGATCTTTCATTACCTGCTTAACACCTCTTGTTATTCTGTTCTTTTCTTTTTTATTCAAGGATAAACATTCAGTAAAATCATAAGACCTCCTACAACTAAACATTCATATTTTGATTGCTTCTAAATATTTTGTGCTTTTTTTTTTTTGCATTTCACGTGTCTCCCTGAGGCATCAGTACCTATGCCCTATTGTATTTTCCAGTTAACAAAATCGTGCTCTTTTTTCTTTTTCCCTCTCAAAGATTCGATAAGAAAAGGAATACATTTGTTTTCTTAAATTTGCCAAATCCGCTGAAGAAACTAGGTATCCACTTGGCATCTCCTTATGTTTTACTGCTTACTGCTTGGCAGAGTACATTTGTACATATGAGTAAGAAACAGACTTTATGGTTTGGGGAGAGGTCCGAGGGCTGAAGCTGGCACATCTTGAACAAGACGTTACATTTTTGTCAGTGTTGTGCATGTACACCAAGGTAAGGTGACCACTGAATGAGAATAATACAATAAGAAGGTATGGGATCATATCATGTTGCTAAAGCCTGGAACCCCTCATATCTATCCATAGAGTCAATACCACCCCCCCCCCCATCCTTCAAAACAATTCTGAAATGCTTCCTAGCCAAAAGCTGGCTCTGTTCCTGCTCAACACCAGGATAAACTCTATTCCTGAACGTGGATAAACACCTTTTTCATACCTCACTTCTTGTTATTTCCTTCTTTATTGCTATTCATTTCTCTCCAAATATACCATAAGCCTGTTTTTCTCTCACTTTGTATTGCAATTTTGTTTGTATTATACTAACTTACTTTAAATTTCTCCATAAACTAGCTAAAATTACTCTAATGATTAAATCATTGTCATATAACGCATATCTATTCTTAAGCAAAGTTTTCACAGAGTTTCCCTCCCCAGGCCTTGTCTGAAAATAGGCTCCTACCAGTCAGACTTTCACAGTAATCAAATGAATAAATAAATAAAATAACAAAACATAATACCCCCCCCCCCCACATGAGGAATGCCCTGGTAATAAAAAAAAAATTCAAACTTTTTTTAGTAGTATGACGTTAGCTGTCAATGACAAATTTGATTACATACTCAAGCTGACATTTATGAATGGTCATGATGGATCTATTGTGATTCAAGCACTCAAGACAACATTACTAGATCTAATTTGCCAAGACGGGATTCTCAAAACCCTATCAGTTAAATCATTCCTTGTGCAAGAATTAGCAGCAGCATACCAAAGCAGAGCAACCTACCTTCAGGTGATATAGCCTTAGAGTTGGTTATATTTATTTGGGAAGTTACATGGCGGGGCCCCCATGAGTTGTTTAGTGTTGTGTAGGAGGTACTTTGCACAGCTTTCAATGAATACAATGGAATAAAATTCCCAGAGAGGATCTGGTAAATATTTATTTTACCTAATTTTAAGAAGCTGTACCAGAACTGTTCCAGTATCTCATTCATAATGTTGTTCCAGGCAATCATTACTCCATTATGAAGTGCCTTCCGGAATGTCTCCTTGCTTATATCCACTTTGTTTCAGTACAAAGCAGATCATTTTTATTAATAAATAAATGAATTAATTAATTAATACTGCCGTTTTACTTTCTTTGCCTTTGTGGTATTATTTTCGTTCTGTCTTACCCTTGCCATTCTCACGTTATGATGCACTTATTGTGACCCTGCAAATTTCATTTACAGGCAATTTAGTGAATATGATTTATACTAACAGGAATAATTTTACTGAAGCGTATTCGGTCCAACAAAAAAAAACTGAATGGGTTGCACAGCAACAACACTCCAAGAAAGGAACTGTGCACACTAAAACCTAAAGTAACTAAATCTGAGATCATCAAACTTAAGTTATTCACTCTCACTAGGTTGCAAATGACAAGTGCTCAATTCCATTCTCTAGGCTTAGACCCTGTAGCTCCCTTGTTGCTAATCAAGCATGTCATCTGAGCTGCAGTCATAACTTCATCCCTACAACAACGCCAGACTAGATATTTCTTGATTTTTGTGAGAACGGCAAGCCACATTCATGTGCACAGATACATTATAACAATGACAACTTTGCTTTTGTAAAAATTTGTCATACTCACATTATAAAGGATATCAGTCCATCCCTCCATGGTGATGCACTGGAAAACAGTAAGCACCGCAAACAGGATGTTGTCAAAATTGGTGATTCCAAAGTTGGGACCAGCATAGTACACTTTGCAGGTTGTGCCATTTGGGCATAGTCGTGCCGGGAGTTCTTCACCACATGGAAAGTCTTCCATGATCTTATCTAAAGAGATAAATAAAGATGTGGATACTAAACTGAGGAATATAGGTGCTATGCATGTAACCCAAGGTAAAATGCAGTCTGTCTTCTAAATAAATATCACCAATCATAACAGAAAGAGAACATCAACAACAATTTTGCTGCTTAGGATCCAGCATTTACACAAATTAATACATGAAAGAAATGTGTGCATACTGTATACTGTGATATATAAAATGCATCATACAAATTCCACATGCTGACTGGTCAAAGTCATGCAGAAGGACAATACACTAAATGGCATAAAATATGCACACATTTAAACCAGACTAGAAAACATCATTTCTTTTTTTTTCCCAAAGATTATTACATTCCATCCTTTCCTACCAACCATAGTTACAGAAACATAATTTAAGTAATCCAAATAAAGTTGTCTGAAAACAAAAGCAAATTTAGTTAGGATAGTTTATATCCACCCAAGGCTCATAAAAAAGAATCAAGGAAAGTCGTGAAGAAATCAGCTAAGACAATGGAAAGAAGCATTGTAAGAACGAGAGAGAGATGTAAGAGTCAAAGAGAGAAATGAGAGAGAGAGAGAAATGTAAGAGAAAGAGAGAGAGATGTAAGAGAGAGAGATGCAAGAGAGAGAGAGAGTTATGTGAATAAGTTATTTTAGCAGGTTCATCCTAAAACTAGGATATCTTCTAAAGTAATGAATATCACAGACTCAAAAATCAATAAAATAAAGGAGCAAAACTTGCATAAAAACAGTTAATAACCAAAGAAAATGTGAGTTAAACACTCAGTCCTGACCAGGAGTGAATAATTATAAAGCCACGATGTACAATTAAAAACGCATTTAATAACCACTGAAATTACCAATTAAGCAGTTTTGTCTGTACCAAACTGGACTTCATTAGAACTAGCTTACAAATGTATCATTTTTTTAAATAACTTTCCTTATCAAACATGTGGCTACAATCGGCCAATAAAATGATTATATTGCAAATATTAAACTAATCTCATAAAAAAACTTTAAAACATTAACTTAAACATTAAGCTAAGAACAATAACATAAAATATACTTGTAACTTGGCGGCATGCATTAGCTTAATGTTTAAGTTAATTTTTTTCAAGCTTTTTATGAGATTAGTTGAACATTTGTACTATAATTAATTTTATTGCTTGAATGCAGTCACGTTTGATAAGGGAAGTTATTTAAAAAATTGGCACATTTGTAATCTAGTTCTGATGAAGTCCAGCTTGCTACAGACAAAAGCACCTGACTAGTAATTGAAATGGTTACTAAATGTGTTTTTAATTATACATAGTGGGTTTATAATTATTGGTTCCTGGTTAGGACTGTGTGTTTAACTCACATTTTCTTTGGATATTAAGAATTCATTTGTGAATTATATTTTGAAACAACTGCAAGAGAAGTTTCTCATCTGCCTCATGACAATAAGTTTGTGGGAGATTGAGATGGCTTTTGTTGCCTTCTGAGCTTGCTAAACATACTATGTTTGATTGTACCAAGGCTGTCACTAAACATACTAGTGCAAAGTAAATTAATAATCATACTGTAGTGTTTCTGAAATATTTTCATTATATTTTTTAAAAGTACAAGTTTGTTTAATGTACATGTGAAAAAAAGGCTAGATTATCAAAGCTACTGCATTGTTCTCTAGACTCAATACCATTAATCTGCCAAATAAATAAATAAAATTAGTATTGATGCAAAATCAGCCCTTTTAGTCACAGACCACTTCAAATTAAATTATTTATCATAAATATATTGCAGTTGTCTCAGAGTCAGTTATTGCAATATAGAGTGAAATCAGTGTCTTGGACCCCTCTATGTAAGAAGCATTTAGAGGTTTTACTCCCTGAAAAAATTACAGTGATATACAACTAATTTTTGAATTGCTGTTTTGTGAGTTTCAAACTGATGGCAGGGGTAACTTTAAAGTGCCCTGTGACTAAACAGAGACAGATATCAGGCAACACTAAACTTGCAGAAAGAATTTTCCTGATTTAAAACAGATTTTCATTATTTCACACAAATTACTCACAAAAATGGGCTACCTGGTTACAAACTATTTGATTTTATTCTGAAATCATTTCTCTATACACACATTGTTAGTAAGATGAACAGATTCTCCGTCCCCCCAAAAAATAAATAAATATGGTTGAAAGGATTACAAAACAGAAAATAGCCTTCTCACCCAAACAACTGAAGAGCTGACCACAACACATGTCTCTCACTGTACTTAGATGCTATCACAGGCTAAGACTTTATTCTCTCTCTTATTTACTCTGTATGAAAGCAAAGAGGTGGATGTCCCTCTCACCAAAAAAAAAAAGTTTTTGCCTTCTGTGATTCAAGCTAAGCAAAAGATGAATTCACAGGAGATACAGTGGATGTGATAAATTGGTTAGTGTTCAACAATACCCGTCAATGAGCATAGTATGAAATATGCCACTCTCAAAGGTCACTGAAAGATACTGTCACACATGGATACAACTTTGAGGACACCAATGAAAAACTTCAAACACCCAGAAATGAAACACAATCCAAATAGCCACGCTCGGACAATGAATTAGCGCTTTCATCCACTTTTAATACTGTGAACTTCATCAGAAACATTACACTTGACCCTAGCCCTTCCTTTTATATTAGACAACTGTAAATAGGAAATGACATCATCAATTGCCAATTAATGCTTATAATCATAAAAATAAGAATATACCATACAATATAAATACAAATATTAATAAAATAACAAACTATACATCTTTAACTGTAAAATACTGTCGCACATGAATACTGTCAAATGACAGCAGGTAAGTTGCATCAAAAGGCTGGTATTCAACATTTTGAGTCTCTAGAATGCCATTTTGCAGTAATCTTTATATTATCCTATCTCAGCAATAGCTGATCAGGGAGATATTCAGCATAGTTTTACTCCTGTAGTGACAGATAACCAAGTATAGCACAAAGACCCCTGCATGGAGTCAGTTAATGTTATTCTGTCAGAAACAGGTAACCATGTAAAATGTTTCTCAAGTTCATTCTGAATCTATGCCTAGTGACTACATCTAGCTGTGAAAACTGGATGTAAAGCATGACATTTAATTCTGTCAAACAAGATCTGTAATCTTCCAAAATGCGGTTATTTTGTCTTAAATATAGGCTGTTACAGATTTGGTGTTTTAAAGAAATATAAAAAGTTCCATTCTAAATATATTTAATTTTGAATAGTTTCCATGCTTAGAGACACAAGCACTGTTTTTACTCTGTGCCTGAGAAATCAAACCAATTTGCTTAACTTTTCTTTATCTTGATAAGCAGTGTTACTCAATACCAGTCCGAGAGCTCATTAAGTTTTTTACTTCCTTGGCATTTCTTCACAAATCATTTTCTCTCTCTATAATTATTTTTGTTGTATGTCCTTATCTGCTTATATGCAATTGTGCACATTAGGAATCTGACTGTAAAGCCAGCTGTCTGTGCTAGACTTATCCCACAGGCATTTGTAAGATGAATTGCTGTACAGTAGAGAGTCAATTATCTGAACATCAATTCTCTGAACTGTCAGTTATCAGAATCAACCTTCCAAAGTTTTCAGGTAGGAAAAATCAAAGTCTGAATGTATAAACATTATATGTATTTGCTTGAGCATGTTTTTTCAGCTTGTAGCCAACTTGTGTATGAAAAATATTCCTTACTGTCCACTGGAATAACTGAATGGTTGAAAAGTTTATTCCTGCATACAGAAAAAAAAACAAGATTTTAGAAGTTTTTTATCCATTTGAATTATATATTTGATTATAAGAACTAACCTAGTTCCCAATTAGTTCAGATAATCGACTCTCTACTGTATGTTCTACTGATATATCAGTGTACAAGATGATATGACAAAAATGAGGCTTATCTCACAAAATATCAGCACAAGTAATGGACTGGCCAGATGCAATAAGATATTGTTCTTTGTATAAAGGTTCACACACATGCTAAACTTGACAGTGAAATTTTGACAGGCTTATACAGTAGAGACCCCCATTTCTTGATTATTCTGACTTATTAGGTATGTAATTCCAGCTTTCAGTAATGGAACATGGAACTCTGTGGACATTGACACATGAAATATATATCCTCAATTACACACACACAGGAAATAGCATCTATGCCTCATTTACTATTCTGTACATTCACTTCCATTTTAAAAGGAAAGACCACTCTCAGTTGCCAGGGATACAATCTACACCTCAGTGACAGCATGCACAGCAAGATATTAAAAGTAATATTATCTTTCACTTCAGTAATGCTCATGCTGTGATGTCTGATAAGCGATTTATTAAATGCCTTTGTACAGCAGGCTGTTTGTAAGCTCTGACAGGAAGAAGAAATGGTGCCGAATAGCAGCCTTTGTGACAAATGATTACAGTATTAGCATGACAATGTAGATGGCAACAGAGATTTCTACGATATTCGGTTTTTCACGTACAGTAAGGCTGAAGCAGCTTTGCAGATTAGTTTTCTGTTACCCGTGTATTACCGTGAACCAAGGATAATGATGGGAAGACATGTTTATAGCAGAAGGGTGTGGGAACAAGAGGCCAAAGCTGGAAAAATTCAGAGATTACTCAGATGTATCACTATCTTTTAATCAGTCCATATCTAGAAATATCACCAGCAGTCCATTTATTGCTGCTGGTGCCTCGGTGTGTTGTCTGAGGCTGTGTGTTTTGGACTTGCAGTGTGTCACAGATGCATGGTCATCTACATGAGTTCTGTACACGGAGCAATGAACACAAACAAATAGCAAGTGGTCATTGTTTCTGGTGTAGTAAGCAGAAGATTGTATCTAATCATAAAAGAAGATGTCAAACATTTGTTTAACTTATCAGGGAAAATGGCTACTTTTAAGAACTCTAAAGACTATGTTTAAGGCAGACTATACGAAACATTACTAGCATCAAGTGGCTTGTACAGACTTGTTTAACAACATGAATGAGTAGGTAAATCATTCCAAAAATAGTTGTAAACTGAAAACAACATAAACTCGTGTGTCTAGAACTTAGATGGCAAATAATGCCTGGTGCTTACAACCGGAATTGGTTAAAATGAAGGAAATTTGGGTCTTATTATTTATTAGAAGACCGAAAGTTGGAAATCGCGAATGCTCTAAAGAGCGAAAATGCCAGACCTCAGTGTTTTTTTTTTTTTTACAATCTCAGAGATGGAATATATATATATATATATATATATATAGATCCGGCATTTTCGCTCTTTAGAGCATTCGTGATTTTAAACTTTCTGTCTTTTAATATAGACCCGTGAAATTTGTAAAACCCGTTTTCAAAACCAAACCAGTTAAAGTTAATTTGTAGATATTCTTTATTAGTTAACTAACCAGAAAACAATTTATACGATGATGCACCCATGTATCAGGATTTGAACCTGATGAAGAGATCGATGATTGAAATCCTGAGGCTCATTTCTTTTTCTTACATTGTTTTCATTACGGTAAACTTTCTGATCATTCATTTTTTATTTGTTGTATTGCTTGGGGAAGTTACTGGCTTAAAATACATGAGTCGCTGTAGCAGTAGCAATGTATAAGGCAAAAGGCAGGAAGAGTAGTGAACAGATATTTTTGTATAAATACCACTGTTAACAGTGGCACAGACATCAGTCAGTAGAACAACAAAGCTAAGGATACACAGAGCTACCAGGAAACCAGAAGCAGATGAGCCCAAAAATGTGTCACCCTGATAGCATAAATCATGCAGTTACACAAAACTGGACAAAACATCTGTACAAATCACAACAGTGCAGCACATCAGATAAAATATATGCAGATTTAAATGAAACAATCAAACTAGTTGAAGTTAAAATGGAATCGCTCAGGACAAAAAGGTTTTCATAGTGCAACATGAAAAGGAAAATCCTAACAAACATAAGCAGTTTTTTCCTTGGGCTGGATTTCTCAATGTAGCATAGGCAAATCTTTACCAAAAGTTAAAATGACTAAGTATTATATGAACACCTATACTAACAGGGCAATGTAGGACTTACCAAAAAAAAGTGGAGAGAGAAATAGAGAAAAATACTACAGCCAGAGCAAGTGGCCTGAGTCAACAGTTTTCCCAGAAGATATGGACCACAAAGCCAAATATTACAAAACAGCACAGATATGATATGGCAACATGTTCTAAAGGAAACAAATAATGCCATATATATAGCATGAGAAGCATACAGAACTCCATGCATATTTCCATCTGCATAATCATGTACATTAAATAATCCATACATTTTTATAAAATATCAAAAAGCTTCAAGGCATTTTTGTAATGACTGAGTCAAACTGCAAAATCATCATATAAAGATGGTTACATTCATGAAGATAAATAAATAGAAGCAGTAACATAAGGCACTTATTTATCTGTACTAGGACTTTGATATGTGGCAGTGCAGTTATTTCATGATCTCTGCCACCTAAATGAATACACTGGCTCTTCGGCTCTGCTCTATCTTCTGACAGGTGACTCACCACCATAGTGCCGCGCTGCCTCCATGAGCAGTCACTGCTTTGTTCTGTGAATTTAATGCTGTACCTTTTAGCAGGTGACTCACCACCATAGTGGTGCACTGCCATCATGAGCAGTCATTGCTTTGTTCTGTGAATTTAATGCTCTACCTTCTGGCAGGTGACCCACCACCATAGTGGTGTGTTGCCATCATGAACAGTCACTGCTTTGTTCTGTGAATTTAATGCTATACATTCTGGCAGGTGATTCACCTCCATAGTGGCATGCTGCCATCATGAGCAGTCACTGCTTTGTTCTGTGAATTTAATCCTATACCTTCTGGCAGGTGACACCACCATAGTGGCGCGCTGCCATCATGAGCAGTCACTGCTTTGTTCTGCAAATTTAATGCTATACCTTCTGGCAGGTGACTCACCACCATAGTGGCACGCTGCCATCATGAGCAGTCACTGCTTTGTTCTGTGAATTTAGTGTTATACCTTCTAGCATGTGACTCACCACCATAGGGGAGCACTGCCATCATGAGCAGTCACTGCTTTGTTCTGTCAATTTAACAAATAAGATGGCTCGCCTTTATAGAAATGGTTCTCTCCCTTCTATTGGTTACAGTATGGTAGCTGTACTGCTCATGTTTGTGACCTGTTCGCCCAGATGTTTGTACTGACATGCTTGTGTCTGGGGCACACCCCCCTGCCACCACCCAGACCTCATAACAACACGTAGTGTAAGTACTGTCTAAGGACATCACCCCAGCTTTGCTTATATTAATACAGGTAGAATATTTAATGCCTGTACAGATCCTCCACTATATTATTTGTATAATGTTTGCATACACATTCTCTCAACTACCACTACTTACTGAAAAACAGGCAAAAGGCACAACAGAATGCAATGGTAAAACATATACTGAAACAATTAGAACTGCTGAGTGTGAGATGAGCAACTTTCAGTTTTCAACCAATTTGGTAAAAGGCTTAATTCATTTAAGGGGAATCACCGTGGGACAGACCCTCTCCTTACTGCCACAGGGCAGTGACCACTGAGTTATGTTTTGCTTCCTCCTTCCAGAAGAGGAAAAAGAAAAAAATGTGGTGATCACTGCACTCAACATCTCTGTTTCACATAAAAACCATCTCAAATGAATTAGTATTGTACAGCTGATGCAGAAGTGAATGCCTATTAACATTCTGCTCTTTCATGTTATCATTTAAGAATCAAAGATGAAGAAATACTTTGTACCTCATTGCATTATTCATATGCACTACCCTTAACATTTTTTTTACAAAGCATTAATAAGTCTTATCTATAATGTCAGACTTATTTAAAAATAAGAAACCTTTGTGCGTGTGTGTGTGTGTATATATATATATATATATATATATATATATATATATATATATATATATATATATATATATATATACCGTATCATAATCTCCAATGTGAAGTTAAGGAGATATCTTTCTATTTTTATCCTTCACACCAATTCTCGCTACATATATTTAACCCTTATAAACCCTTTTCCTGACAAGAATATTTTTACTTAAACTCGCAGGTAGAAGACAAATATTTCCCATATTTCTGTTGCTTTTCTGAATTTAGTTGATAGTAGGAACGTATTTCTGAAAACCATTTCTGTGGAGAACCAGTGACATGAATTGCTGATTTTTTTAAGCTACATTATAACCGGGAAAAGCTGAAAGACAACAACATGTAGAGAATCCAGTGAATGAAATGTTTTCTGGTGCTTAAACTGCATTGCAACAGGTATTTAGGAATAAGAATACTACAGCAATGAGGTACTAGATAGTAACTAGAGAAAACCTGCCAGAAATGCAGTGGAAAGGAATAGAGCTGTATAGTATGCAGTAACTAAAGTTGATTCCCTCTGCTCCAGATCATGCTGATTGATCCTGCAATTGACATGCTTTGTTGGTACAATCATGTGGATTCTTTGACAGCAATTCCACCAAATGCAAATTCAAAAAGTATTCACCAAAATCACTTTCAGTAAATATTAAAACATTTTTTTTTTCAGGAAAGCAAGTCCCCCCCCAGTCTTGAATATACCTACTCTGTCATTACGCAGTACTGAAGAGAAGAGGATATGCACTCTTTTCACTCAAATAGCATTCACAGAAATTGCTGTCAACAAACTGACAGGCTCTCATATTGGTAGAGGTCAGTTGAACTCCTACAACATCTGTATGATTTTGTTGCAATGATATATTTTTTGGCAAATTCCCTTACTTAACAATAAAATTACCCTGTTTTACGGTACAAACCTTTACTTTGTGGGTCTAGATCACAAACGAGCCTTTCACACAATGATATCTGCATAAAAAATAAATAGTTTTAATAGTATTCCTTTTTTAATCTCGGAAATTTTATCTTTTCAAGTTGTGTGTCCAGCAGCTAACAATCACATTTTACTCAAATGTCAAATAAATTTGAAAGGCTGCATTTTATTTTCTGTGACTAACAAACTTTTCTTAAAGCATTCTTGTGAACAGAAATTAAAGAGGATTTACGGGTCTAGATTTTGCTAACCTGGTAAGAATAAGGCAAAATAGAAAGCTTCTCAAATTAGCAAGGATAGTAACACCATATTTCATAGCATGATATTAAATCTAATCCAAAACCAGGGAGATTTCTACTTATCCTCAGGTTAGAAAATAATAAAACAGATTTTTATGCCAAGCCCATTTGTCCACAAATACTTTGATTTACATTGTCCTTTGCTCATACATTGTTTATAGACGTAAAAAGATGGATCAGTTAAAGGTAAACATTTTTTATGTAAACAGAAATATGCCTTTTAATGTATCTGTGAAAAGATCTCCAAAGAAATGTCAGGCTTTAAAAACATTAAGACACTTCATCAATCCATAATTTCTTGGACAGCCTCACACACGCTTTATGATGTTAAATATATTTAGTGATACCATTAGTTATTAGTCGAATTCTGGAAATCAGCCAGGCAAAATGATTTAAGAAGTCCTGTCTCAGAAATACACAGTCACAAGATTTACAACATAAAAACATCTTGTACTCTGCAATGTAACAGAGAGGCAGAAAAAACAGTATCATCAATTTTTCAAAATAAACTGTCAAAGACCTTTTAATACTACTGAATTTATTATATCTTCAACTGCTTGAGCAGCTGATGAATGAAGTGTAGCTTTTACATCATAAGCAGTGCTATTAAAATGAAATGTTCAAAACAACACCTTTAAAAGAATAACAGTCTAAACACGTCATCTTTACAGATGCTTTTATTCCCTAAAAAAAAAAAAAAAACACGATTGCTCCAGTATCACTTGTTGGCCCATTGGTAGAGAGGCAAAACTAGCATGCAGGGTTCAAGAAAAAAACAAGTTTGCTAATTAGGGCTAGCTACTCCTGCATCTCCACCATGAACATGATATGGATGGTAATGACTTGACAGTATTACACATGTACACAATTACTTGCAGAGCACTACACACATACACAATTACTTACAGAGGAAGCATAACATATTTCACGGATTCTCTAGCATTCTGATGCTTTCCAACTTCTTCAGTGTGCATCTTGTTGGATTTGAATGAAATCCTGCATTACTTTCTTTTGGAAATTGTCTTTCCGGCTCAGACATCATTTTACCCATCTCTGTTTAAGGTTTTTGGTAAATGGAAATACCACACAGCATGGTCTTTATGCACCTTCTTTCTTTCCACCCAATAGAATCACAGATGTAGATTAATATCTCTCTTGCTTTGCACCCATAATTCACAGCTGCCTTTTTTACCTTCCATAAAGGGAAACTACAACTGCTAGTGAGAGCAGTGCTTAACATGCCTGGTGCCCTTTTATGATTAATGCTTTACCTAGGATCAGGGGCGGCTCATGCTATAGGACTGCAGCCCTCCCACTTCTGTAGGACCTCTGTAGAAACCAAAATAATAAAACATAAAAAATTAAAAAGAAACTTAAAACAAAATAATCCCGGAACACTGCACATGCAGACACACAGACTGCAGTCTGGATAGAGGGGAAGGCAGAAATGCCCTACAGATGCCCAGAAGTCTATGCAGTGACGACCACACAGAATAGAGGAACGTCAAACATCAGACTGCTTTAGACAGCAGTCCGGATAGAGAGGAAGGCAGAAATGCCCTGCAGATGCCTAGAAGTCTGTGTGGTGATGACCACACAGAAGAGAGCAATGTCAGACTGCATCATCTGCAGGCTGAACCAGTCAGGAGGCCGTTTCTGCAAGCTGGACCAATCGGGCTCTCGCAGGTGGGACTAGGACTGTGTGTGCGTTCACTTTGGGACTTGCTGTCATTCGCAGGTATTTCGTTTGCATTGGGACTTACTTCATGGATATATATTTTGTTCGTGTTGTGGACTGGATGTATTTCACACTGGAAGTGGTTGGATTTATATGGACAGTAAGGTGTGTGTGTGTGTTCGTGCAATATTAAGATGTATCCCAGAAGGCTCAAGGAGTAAAGCATTAATGTAACCTGAAGTGATAATAAACTGCAATTTTATGGGGAGAACTAAACATTTATTGCCTGCCTTTGTCTGCAGTTATAATTTTAAATTGCTTTTCAAATTACAGCTGATGTAGGGATTTACTCTATAGAAGGCTTCATAATGTTTAGATCTCTGGTAGGCAAGGAAAAGTGTAATCAGAGTGGGGTACTTAGTTAAGCATTTTGACTTCTCAGATTAATGGTTTGTTGTGACTTAAAGTTACTTGACTAAATGACTGGCAAGATAGCTTCAGATGGCACTTTTTTGCTCAGTGCTCATTTCTAAGCAAACCAGGATTCTGAGCACATGATTTCCAGTTATCTGGATCTGAGGTTGGTGCACCTGTGAAAGATAGGTTTTGTTACATCAGCGATCCCTCCTTCTCCAATATCAAGGGATCTCAGAGTTTGAATAATAGTCGGTACACCTCTGAAAGAAGATGGGTTTTACATTACATCAGCGATCACTTCTTCTCCAATACCCAGTGATCTCAGAGTGAGAATAATAAAATAAGTGGCTTGTTGGATTGGTGGTCATGGGGTGCTGGTGGGGCTTGCCTACTGCAAGAATTTCTTATTAGTTGTCACATTAGCTCGTAAAATGACAGGCACAAGTGCATCACCCATTAGCAAAATGTGTATACTCAGTCTCTTATTTTTGTGCTGATGTGGTGTGATGATAGAGGTTCATGGATCGAGTAGGGTGCAGTGGACCTACACCTACTTATTGGGTAACAATTTCCCAATTCTTAAAAAAAGAGCTCATACATTTAAAGCATGGCTGCTCTGGAAAGCACGGCAAGGTGAAGTGTAGAAACCTTGCATAAAATATGAGAACCAAGCGGTAACATCAATAACCAATGTCGACAGTGATGGAGAATGGAGTTTTGAAATAAAACTACTAGATATTCCTAAGTGTGTTTGAGTAACTAAATGTAGGAGTCCATTCTGCATCCAAAAAAGGTGTAGGTGTGTGTGTGAAATGCCCCAGTTGCTATGGACTGGTGGCTAGAGAGAACTCATGGTGGTGGGTACAGAATACCTCAGGTTTGAACCCTGTACCTTGGATGCAGGTGGCAAGGGCCTGAATTCCCTACCCACCACCATTTGTAAACAAATTTGCACATTTTTGCCTAATATCTGTTCCTCATAAAATCTGTGGTTTCTGTATTTTTGTTACACAGTCAGTGGTGCAGTTAGTGGTGCAGGGGTAGCATTGTTGCCTGGTAAGTGCAGACTCTCTGGTTTGATTCTTGGCTGGGGTGCTTTGTGTGTGGAGTTTGTTTCTGTTCTTCATAAAATCTGTGGTTTCTGTATTTTTGTTTCCTTACACAGTCAGTGGTGCAGTAGTAGCATTGTTGCCTGACAATTACAGCTTCTTTGGTTTGATTCTTGGCTGGGGTGCCTTCTGTGTGGAGTCTGCATGTCCTCTCACCTTACAAAGACGTGTCTGGAGTGTTTCTCCCTGGACCTGTGCTGAAAATTGGCTTTTGTTCCAAGTCAGACTGTCCTGGTTAACAAATGTTAAATAAATAAAAATGACAGGCATTTGAATTTCAGACTTCATATTCTTCAGAAAGTACATGGTAACACAAAACTTTTTATTCTAACAATTTTCTAAGTTTAAAAGATGGATATTTGAAATTTGTTCCTATTTTATGGACTGTATTCCTCCATTATTGACATCGTCCAGGTTTTTTTGTGCCAAGCTTGAGAGCTATAGTGAGAAATGAATTCACTGAATATGTTTGGGGGTTGTATTCCCCCAATACTGACTTTGTCCAGGTGTTTTTTGCTAAGAGGTTGAGAGCTATGGTGAGAAATGAATTTACTAAATGGTAGCCATTTAAGTTTCAGTATTCCTTTCTTTCACAAAACAGCTGATTTGGCATAGTGGTATGTTGCTCTGACTGTTTTGCACAGTGTCTTGGGTTTAAGTCTTGGCAGTGAAATGTATGGTGGTAACACAGCATTTTATTCTAGCAACTTTCCAGCATTATACAAGCGATGTTTAAAATGTGTCCCTGGTTTTTGGGCTTCTGTCCCCCCACCAATAAATGTTGGCTTTTTCCAGATTTCTTGTGCTGCATAGTTCAGAGATACAGCTGAGTGTCGAGTAGATTTTACAAGGAGCGGAGAGCTGCAGGGGAACAAAAGTTTATGGCTGCTTATGCTAAGTCAGCTTGTATTGTTAATAGCACAACAGGTAGTGTACTTGCTTTTGATGCAGAAGGCTGTGGGTTCTACTCCCATAGTAGGTAGATGCATTGCTGATACTATACTGTACTGTGTTGTGAAGGGGGGGGGTGGATGCTACAGTTGTTTTTGGTGAAGATACCTAGTAACTGAACCTATCAGTTTGCCATCCATTCCCTACTGCAGTATTACTAGCTTATTTTTTTAATGCAACATAGCAAATTTATTCCTCAGGCTCTTTATTTGTAGATGAAACAATGAAATATAAAGTTGTTTGCTAGCAGCAACCTCTTCATTACACATTTCTTTAATGTGGAATTATTTAGATGACCTTTACTACTTCAGAGATTGTGCATATTTACTGATACTGGTGGACTGTAGAAGACTGAGTAGGTTTTTATGATGGAAATGTTCTGAATTGGGGGCAGTTTTGTCATTGGTGCAAGCATTGTGTTTGTTTACTGAAAAAATGTTCAAAACAATAAATTTAAAACAACGTCTAACAATTGTACTGTATTGTACAAGGAATATAATTTAATACAATCTGGAAGGTGTAACAAAGAGCACGTGTATGTGTGCAAGGGGCCTATGATTTGAAAACAGCACAAAGTTAATCTTTATCTGCCACTGGCAAAATGTATTTTCTTTGAATGTGGGTTTCAATGCTGCTTCAATGAATGTGAGTTTCAAGAGCAGAGAAGTTTTAATGCTAAGTCTATTTTCATTGTGAGACTGCATTGCCTTGTTAGCAGATATTTATTAGTGTTTTTGATGTAAAATGCAAAATAAAACTTTCAAATGAAATCCAAATCATTGCAGAAGTAAAGCAGTATGCACATTACAGTGTTTATGGTAAATGGGGTGAAGTAACCAAGGAATGGGACATTGGAATGGCTGCAAGAGGGAGGCTCTATTCGACCATGATTTTGTGAGGGGGGGGGCAACAAACTCAGGCAGCCACGGCTGAACTATACCTCTCAACTGTCCAGATTTTTGTAGAATGAATAGATATTTGCTTCTTATTTTTGGTTTGTTCCTCATAAAATTTGTGTTTTTCTGGCAAATCATTTAGGAATGAAGTCACTAAATAATGACAAAGTTTCAGGCGTCATAAACTTCAGAAAAATGCATGCTAAAGCAAGACCTGTTATTCTATCAACTATCTTAAGTTTATACAAGAACAATTTTTATTACTGTTTGTATGTTCCCCCAATATATTTGGCCTTGTCCAGATTCCCTGCATTAAGAGGTTGATCGGTGCATGCAAATAAATCGCTTTATAGAATTAGGAATATCCAAACCTCTCAACTGTCCTCAATTTTGGCTCAAAATGTTGCTCCCCCCTAATAAACCCTCTGCAAAATAGCAATTTTGGAAGAAAACGTGGAGGGTTTACAATTATAAATAACTGTAATGATCAGAGTTATAGATTACTTTTATTTCAGAAATGCATGTAGATTCTCTAATTTTGTCAGCTGCTCAAGTTAACAGTACTAATATTAAAAAGGTGTTCCTTCTTTGACAGGTTCACAGCTGTATTGTGTGGCAATTTTATATTTCTGCATCACATTTTTGGTCTATTTTTCATAAAATTGCGGTTTTCTGGAAAATTAGTGGCAAATCATTAAAGACTAAAGTTAGAAATTAATGGCAGACATTTGAGTTTCAAATTTCATACCCGTCAAAAAATGTATACTAATGCAAGACCTACTACTAAGTCTATTATCTTTCCAAGTTTATAAGAGCAATATTTAAAAATTGTCCTAAGTTTTGGGCCTATGTCCCACTTCTATGTACGGCTTTGTCCAGATGTCTTGCTCTGAGGTTGAGAGGTATGAGTGTCAGAGCCATCACTATCAGCCAGAGACATTTCAAATTGTGGCCTACTTGTTGCACCCCATTCCCCCATGTACTGTCTCCGGATGTGTCCAAGCAAGGCAAGGAGCAGTTATGCAGTGTAAGTGTGTGGAGTATTCCTCCATCCAAAGTACTGGCCTTGATTTTGCAGAATGTTCTGGTTTTCTATCATATTTTTATACTGTTGATTTTTGCTTCTTCTTCTTCAGAAAATGCATGGTGTCACAGTGCCCTGTTTCTCTGTGTTTAAGTAGCAATGCTTTAATGACCATCAGGTACGTTTGTCAGAGATTGTAAGATGCAAGTATGCTTTAATACGCATACTGTTAAAGAATTACCAACATTGAAAGCCTTTGTTGTTGCCATGCAGAAAATATTTACATAACTAGATAATGTATAAGCCTTAGGTATTGAAATGCATAGGCAGTTTTTGTAATAAAGAACAGGATTACAGGATTTTCAGAAGCTCATTACATTTGTTGGAGACTTGCAGTCATCTTTGCAGGCTTTACCTGTAAACTAAACAAAATGCCAATCTATCATGTGTGGTCCATAACTTGTGCAGTAATCCTTTAAACAATTTATCTTGCACTTGTTTCTTGTTTGCTGTTGATTTTTTACTTTGATCATGTATTCCCCATGAAACAAGTACATTGTTGTCAGGCAGAAGGTCTTTATTAGATAAACATTTTTACAAGTGGTGGTATCACAGAGAGTGCTACGTTCAGCATGTTATTTGGTAATTTTATAAAGCTGAATTTAAATTATAATTAGAACTGCAGTGCAAAGGGAAGTGGTTTGAGTTTAGTGCTGCTTGTTTTTTTTAATACTTGCTTTTGACTGGCATTCCAGTAATGTATTTAAAAAGTAATTTATTTTTTCATGCCTCACAACCTTTATGTTTCCATCTAGATATTAAGTAAGCTGCCATGTAGCCAATGCAATGAAATATTTTTTTCTTCTATGCTTTATTTTGTCTTGATTGGACTCTTGTAATGGCGATTTGGCACCCATGGCAGCGTATTTAATTAAAGTTCCAGTTGTTGTGGTTTTTAGCATAGCCCCACCCCTTTCTAGCTGGTCACACCCCTCCCCATTGGCCCCACCCATTCAGCTGTCTCCTGCAGCCCCCCCTTTAATTTGAAGTCACCAGCCGCCACTGCCTAGGATAGTACTTTACATAAGTTAGCTAATATGTCTTGTGCATCTGGGTTTTCATAGGTTCATAGGTAGGTAATAGGCTATCTGCTCGAAGGCATTTATAAGCCTAGGCAGAATGTGTTGGCTTTCGCTGACCCCTTAGATTAGTTCCTGTGCCTCTGTCCAGCAGATCCACTGAAGTGATCCCCGGGGTAAACTTTCTGTTTCCCATCCACTCGTCAAGGTTTCTTTTGAAGAGTGTTAGCGAGGAGCTCTGCCTAATGTAGATTGGAATCTTGTTCCAAAGCATGGGAAGTCTCTGGGACAGGAATCTATCCCTCCAGCACATCTTATTTATTGTTGTGGTGAGGTTTAGATCCCTAGAGTGTGTGGCACAAGGGGATAAGGTTTTCTTTAGGTGGAGCATGTACATCAATTCTGGGTTGGGCATGGCCTTGTATGTCAGGCAGAGATCACCTCTGAGTATGCAACCGAGTACAGCTGGAGTTTCTTCAGTCGAGCTGCATAGGGCATCTGTTTGAGGCCAGTGATCCTCTTGTTGAGGTACTTCAGTGGTCTTTCCGGCTGTTGCAGGTGTCTTGTATGGTACATCCCAAATGGGGCGTTGTACTCTATGATGGGTCTAATGAGTGATGAGTAGAGGGGCACAATGACCTCTTTTGATCTGAATGAGAACCCTTTTGTGATTAGGTGGGCCACGTAGAAGGATTTTCTAACCACTTTGGCAATGTGATTATCAAAGGTGAGATTACTATCTACTTGGGTCCCCAGATCTATTATTACATCTTCCATATTTAGGGGACTACCACCTATATGGTAGTTTGTGGGTACTTTGTTTTTTCCAAAGGGGTTTGCTGTGCACTTTTTGGCATTTAGCTTGAGGCCATGATTTTGACACCAGGTATCCGTCTCAGTGAGACCCTTTTGGAGGTTGTCTGTGTCAGCTGGAGAGTCAATTATAGCCCCTAGTTTGCAGTAGTCTGTGAACTTGATCAGCCATAGTCCTCCTCTGCTTGCCTGTACCTCTGAGAAGTATATGCCGAACAGGAGGGCCCTGGGACTGAGCCCTGGGGAATGCCACTTGTAACTGGTTTAGAGTCGGACCTAGCTCCCGCAACTCTCACCATGTGGGTTCTGTCCATGAGCCAGTTGGCAACCCATCTTGTCACGTAGGGGTTTATGTTCAGACTGGTGAGCTTGTCTATAATACCAGAATGGGGAATGGTGTTGAAGGCCTTTACGAGGTCTAGGTAGGCTGTGTGTACCACCTTTCCCAAGTCTGTAGCCTTGGTAACTGTCTCAAAGAAGTCCACCAGGTTTAGGAGGCATGATCTCTGCCCTTAACAAAGCAAAACTGGGTAGGATCCAGTGTTTGGAGGTTCCCAATGTCTCTGTTAAGGAATTCCATGATGATGTGCTCCATAGCCTTGCAGACCAAGCTAGTCAGGATTTTAGGGCGATAGTTCCTGGGGTCTATTGTGGCTCCACCTTTGTGAAGTGGAATAACCATTGCTATGCACCACCTTATGGGTACGTAGTCCATGGAGAGGCTGTTTTAACAGTGTGTTTAAGTGAGGAGTTAATTTGTCTTTGAGCTTGTGTAGGACACAGCCTGGTACACTGTCCAGTCCCCACTGATGCTGTGTTTTTGGCTTTGGAGAGGGCTGTTTTAACCTGAGTGTCTGTGATTTCAGGGACTCTACATTCTTCTGGTATGGTTATGGGCCCTTTTGGGGGTGAGAGGGGGGGATGAAGTTTGCGCTGAACCTGTCTGCCAGGATGTTGGTGATATCGGTTGGTTCAGTGTATTTTGTGCCATTCTGCACTAACTCCAAGCAGATCTGAGCATTGCCACTTAGATTCTTGGATTCCTGCATCAGATGCTGTTTCTTCTTCCATGACAAAGAGGATGCCAGTGCTGGTGTGGCCAGTCTGGTGTAATCAGGATTGTCCTTGACTTGTCCTGTTTGATCTTTAGTAGAACCTTCGAGAGGAGAGGCAGAGAGGGGAAGGCAGTGACTGAGAGGCTTTCCCAGGAAAAGGACAGGGCATCCACCTTCCAAGCTTGGCTGTGGGGAGTTCTGGTGCAGTAATTGTTCAATTGATAGTTCTGAGGAGAAGCAAACAGATCCACCTCTGGTGTTTCCCATCTGTTCCCCAAAAGTTTGAATATTTTTAGTTCCAGTTTCCATTCATGTGGGTCCATGAGATTTCTGCTTAAGTCTGCCAGTGATTTTAGTTTGCCTGGCAGGAATTAAGCTTCTAGGTGCACTTAGTTGCTCACAGTCTGCAGAGTGGGTAGGAATATGTTTCCCCCCTGCTTGTTTAGTTACCACATAACTGTTATCTGTCTTTACCAATAGTTGTCCTGGAAGAATAAGGCCTCTGAGGGCTGTCAGAGCATTCTGTACAGCTAACATTTCTTTTTAATTGATATGCAGGTGCATCTGCTTTGGGTTCCATTTGCCCTGAATGCACTGCCCTGCCATGTGAGCCCCCCCCCATGCATAGTCTGATGGGTCTGTTAGGGTTTGGGTGGCAGGGGGTAGAGTGAAAGAGAGTCCCTTGTTGTGGTTGCAGGCCTCTGCCCACCAAAGGAACTCTGCCCTTAGACACGGAATGATAGGAATTATTGTTTCCAGGTTCTGAGAATGTTGACACCATAGACTTTTTACATACCACTGAAGTTTCCTCATATGCAGTCTTGCATATGGAATTAACAGAATGCAAGAGGCCATGAACCCCAGAGCTTGAGTATTTTCCTTGCAGATAGCTGGGTTTTGGTGGCCAGTAGGTTGAAGTAAGTTTTCAAATAAATTTGTTTCTCTGGAGTAAGGAATACCAATGGGGAGTTTTGTTCAAGCTTGCTCCCAGGAATACAATCTGTTGGCAGGGTACTAGGTGTGATTATTTTTCATTGATGGTGTACCCCAGTGAACTTAGAAGTCTCTTTACAAATGCCAGGTGCTGTAGTAGCAAATCCTGACTTTCCATCTGAATCAGGAAATCATCTAAGTATGGGTAAATCTGAATACTTCTCTGCCTGCAAACAGCAATGGCTGGAACTAGGCACTTTGTGAATACCCTGGGCACAGTAGGTAAGCCAAAGGGAAGAGCAGAGAACTGACGGTGCATAAAGCCTGCCCTGAAGCGAAGGTATTTCCTGCAAGATTTCCTTATGGGGATGTGCAGGTAAGCTTCTTTTAAGTCTAGGGTTTCCAGCCAAGCATCCTTGACTAGCATAGGAAGCAGGTGTTGAGAGTTAGCATTTTGAATTTTGGAACCACCAGAAAGGTGTTGAGAATAGATAAATCCAGGATAGGACGCCAGGAGTTTTCTTTTCTGGGAACCAGGAACAGTCTTGAATAAAAGCTTTGTCCCCTTTGTTCTGCTGGGACAAGTTGAATAGCCTTGATGCTGAGGAGAGAAAGTACTTGCTTTTGGGCCTCCACCCACTGGTTTGTGGGGAGGTCTGGCCATCCACTTAGGGTTGGGAGTGAATAGAAGTGAAATCTGTATCCTAGGGAAACAATGTTTAAAACCCATTTGTGTTGGGTAATGTATTCCCAGTTTTTGGCATGCAGGATGAGTTTTCCTCCTAAAGGTGCAAGTATTTGAGCAAGGCTTGGGGGAGTTAAGGGTAAGTCATTGTGCACGTTTACCATAGGGGGGCGGTTTACTACTACCTGTTTTGGACATGGAAGCACCCCACTGCTTAGATCTGTGCATAACCCGAGACTGAAGTCTTGGGGGTCTGCTGCCCCTGGGTTTGGACTGAGAAGGCCTAGAAGGGACTGGAAAGGACCAATTCTTTGAAGGCCAATGCCTACTGAATCAAGGTGGCTGTATTTGTAAGAAATCTTTAACAGTTTGCATAGATTTAGCTTTCTCCTCCATCCTTTTAAGAACAACTTCTGCTTTATTGCCAAATAGGCGCTCTTGGTTTAAGGGTGCATCCAGTAATTTTGCTTTGACATGATCATTTAGTAGTCTGTGTAGATAACATACTGGATGTCATCCAGTTCTTAATAAGGTACAAAATATGCCAATCTTCCAAAGCATTCTATTTTACTGAATGAAAATGAAAATCTTAAGGTATGATTTACGAAAGGAATTTGAAAATATCAATTTAATTTAAATGTGGTTAGAGGTTCTCCTGAAACTGTAAGCTTGTGATGTACATAAGTATTCATTTACCATCTTAATAGCATAATTTCTGCCACTGTCAGATGCTTGTGACATCAATAAGCCAGTATTTTAAAAGTCTATAATAGCACCAAAATGTGGTCTGGTTTTCACTAACTGCAGAAGACATAACAATGTCAGTCTAGTCGAATGACATGTCGGACCACCCTCACGAACGATGCCTATAGTAATGAGTATACAAGTCTTATGAGACGCAAGGCATGTTTTCCTGTTTCAAATCAAAGTTATGATGTCATTCTTAAATGATACTTTGGTATTGTAGCTCTTACTCCTTTTTTCAGTCAGCATTTTTGTGTTACTTTTCTTCTTGTGACTGTTAACCCACTTCTTCCACTCAGAACTATGGCATCTTCAGTTCTGTATTCCATACTGTTTACCCTCCTCCAAATCATCTGTTATTCCTGATTACCATCTCCCTAAACTTTATCTCTTTTCATTTCCTTCACCATCCTCAATGTTCTCTCTCTGGGTGGTAGTACAGCTCAAAGGATTAAGGCAGTAAGCTGCTAAAAAGCCACATTAACTAGTCCTCGGTTTGATTCCCTCAATTTCATCTTATGTACTATGCAACTCTAAGCAAACCAGTTACCAATCAGTGATTCTGCATTACCCCTGCAAAACACATTTGTGCCTAGTGAACTTACCTCATTAACACATCCCCTTAAACAAATAAAATAAATGCTCTTTTCCCAACTTATGCACTTTGTCTTTTTAATGTCATGTAATCAGTGTTCCATTTTCCCCCTCACTCCTATAAGGAATAAAAGGTAACAGTTTTAACTACCTGATTTTCTTAAATGTTGTTGTATCTTTCAGCTTTTCCCGGTTAGGGGTCGCCACAACGGAACTCCGGTCCGCTAATGATCGGCAGTAGATTTTTACGTACCGAGTTGCTAGCACAGCCTTCAATGAAGGTACGCCCATTCATGCACGTCTCCACACAGAAGACGCTTTAGCTGTGAATCGAACAGGACAACGTCTTACTGTGAGGCAACAACACTACCACAGCACCACCACCGCAGTTAGACTATCAGCCCACACTTCAAAAAAAATCAATGCTTTAATCAGGTGTGTATGTGTGTGTGTATGTTTTTTTTACTGCTGATGCTGTAAAAGCACAGGGGATCCTGGGAAATTTCAATGAAAGCAAACTTACTGAGAACATTTTAAATCCAAATAGTCAAAAATATATACATATATATATTTCCCTGAGAATAGCAGGATCAAGATGCCCCAACAAACTCGAAGCTGGAAGATCAATGTACACAAGTTTATTGACATAAGAGAGCCACGTACAATGTGCTCAGATGCTAAAGTGGTTAATCGCTTTCATCTGTCTCAACACAGATTTCATCAGAACCAATAAAGCTCCTACAATCCATTCCTTTTATAACATTTTGGCGCCAAAAACCTTAAATCAACAGTTATTCAATTGAAATGCATTAATTAAAAATACAAATGTACTATTTCTTAAAAAACTTTTTGTTTACAATATTTAAAACAATTCTATCTACTATAAACATGTACATCTCCAATTTAGTTCATAGAAAAAAGTGCAACTTGAACATTATTAAACTAAAACATAACCCTATGGGAATTATAAAGTTTGCATATACTATCTTTGAACATCTGCTACTTTCATCTAAATGTAGTATAACATTCATCAACTAATAAATACCTTATCCTCCACTCAATGTGTTAATATCATATAGTTGTTCATATTCTATATTTGCCGTAGGGATAAAAAAGAACTAATACATAGTTAATTTACACTACTGTATCCAGATTACCCAAAAGTCAGGTAATTTAACTAAAATCATGTACTATAACCCACAAGTAATATATATACAATAAAGTATGTGTATATACTAATATACAAAATCCTATAACAATATATTAAGAATTACTAATAAACAGGTTCTCCTGTATAGTAACAATTTAATTCAAAGCTAAAAAAGGTTTCAAACTGATATAATCATTTATACCTGGTGGTGTTGTTGCATCTGTACATATTTGCCATTTACTTTCAACCCAAGCCAAGTATGTCTTCCAATTTCCACCTCTGTCACTAATCTCTACTTGGTCTTTTTGATCTTCCAGCTTCGAGTTTGTTGGGGCATCTTGATCCTGCTATTCTCAGGGATATACGGTTGTTGTTCAGCTTATTTTTCGTTACATATATATATTTCACTGGAAAATGTGCTGTTAGACAACACATACAATACTCAAAATGATAGCAATTATTTGTCATGACATGCAAAAATGTCCTATAGCCCATATACAGAGCGTTACAATGTATATACCCAGTATTTTAAACAATCTTTAATCCAACCATAACCTTAAATATCATAGGATCATAGGGGATTACTAGGCTATCGACCACAGAGGACATTTAAGCCACAGAAATGCTAATCAGTACTCAAGATAGCATTTATTGATGACTCCCCATGCCCAGGAGGGTTGTGGGCTCTGTCCCTGGTAAGAATTTATGGTGCCCCATCCACTTATCCAAGTTCCTCTTCAACAGTGTCATAGAGGTGCTCTTTTTCACATGAATTGATAGCCTGTTCCTAAGACGCAGCAGTCGCTGGGAGATCAATCTGTCCCTCCAGCATGTCCTATTTAAGTAGCAGGCCATGTTTACGTCCCTAGAATGGGTAGCTCTTGTCCCATTTGATTTACAGATATGCAGCAAGTTCATTAGGTTTGGGACTTGGATTGCTCTGTAGGCCAGGCATAAGTCTCCCCTAAGTCATCTACAGTGACAGGGACTTTAGACAGTCTGTCCCAAGGCACATGCCAAAGCCCCTTGATCTACCTTGTTAGAAACCTCTGAGGTCTCTCAAATTGCTATAGGTGCTTAGTATGGTACATGCCAAATGGGACGTTATACTAAATTATGGGCCAAGTGCCGATAATAGGGGTGTTATAACTTCTTTTGCTCTCAAGGCAATGCATTTACTAATCAAGTGTGCCACATAGACAGCTTTCCTTACTACAGTAGACACATAGTGGTCGAAGTTAATGTCGCAGTGAGCATGTGATCCTACCACTTCATGGGTACTTAGGGTATTGTTGTCAATTTAATAGTGTGAGGGGACAATGTTTGTGCCAAAGGCAATGATGATGCATTACTTTGCATTCAGTTTGAGACTGCTTATAATACACCAGTCACTGGTCTGTGTGAGACGCTCCTGGAGTATACTGACATCATTTGGGGATTCAATGACTGCACCTAGTTTGCAGTCGTTTTCCAGCTTGGTTAACCACAACCCCATAGTTTTGACCCAAACTTCTGAGAAGTATATATCAAACAGTAGAGGGTCCAGCACTGACCTCTGTGACACACCACTGGTAACAGGTCTGCTGATTGATGTGGAGTCATCCACTTTGACCGTGTGCATCTAGTCAGTGAGCCACCTGACAACCCATCTTACGACGAAGTGGTTTAAATTTCAGTTTGCTAAGTTTATCGGTAATGCCTCAATGTGGTATTGTGTCTAAAGCTTTTGCCAGGTCAAGGTATGCTGTGCATACATATTTGCCCTCAATGGCCTTAGTTGCATTTTAAAAGAAATCCACCAGATGTAACAGGCAGGATCTGCCTTTTCACAAAACTGAATTGGGTAGGACACATGGTTTGGAGGTCACCTATATCTTTATTTATGAGGTCCATAATGATACATTCCATAGCCTTAGAGATGACACTGGTTAGGTTTATAGGTCTGTAATTTTCCAGCTCTGATGCTAGGCCACCTTTGTGGAGGGGAATAAATGGGGTCTACATTAGAGCATCAAAGTTTCAGAACTTCGAATTTTCTAATATCGACCCCTATTCAGTGAAAGCTGAAAATAGCAAAGTGACAGAAAACCAAATTCTTTCCTAGGTAAATAATTTGGTTATCTGTTCCTGTCGCTTTGCTATTTTCAGCACTGTGGTGGAAAGTTACGGGTCGGGTTCAAGTAAGTGTGTGATTGTGCGGACGTAAGGGTTAGGGCGGGTTAGGTGAGTTTGGGTTAGGGCCCTGGTCAGGTAAGTGTGCAAATGTGTGGATGTGAGGGTTAGGGCGGGGTAGGTGAGTTAGGGTGCAGGTGAGGTGTGCGATAGTGACGGACCTTAGGGTTAGGGTTTAGGTTAACTTAAGTGGGTAGATAGTGGTGTATGTACAGTTTAGTGAAGGGTTAGATGTAAGATTTTAGGTGCATGTGTGTGGATTGCTGTTTGTTTGGTGTGCTTGTGTTGTGTGTATGTGTTTTTCCCTAGGAAAAAATTTGCTGTTCTGTATGTGCGATGTTTTCAGCTTTTACTGAATAGGGGTCAATATTAGAACATTCGAAGTTCTGAAACTTCGATGTTCTACTATACACCCAATAAATGTTGCTGTTCTCCATTCCACAGGAACAAAGCCTGTGGTTATGTTACAATTTAAAAGGGTACTTAGTGGTGATGCTAGTTCAGGTTTTAGCCTGATTAAATGACAGAGGATGTGTTTTTTGCCTTTGACAAGGTTTAAGGAACTGCTCTTCAGATAGGAAAGGTGGTGGGGCTGTGGGAAGGTTTGTTTTAAGTTAGGAGGGGATAAGGGAGTGAAATTTTCACCAAACCTATCCCCTAGCAGGTTTGCTATCTCTGTGGGGTCAGTGTGTGTGATACCATTGGCCACTAATTCTGTACATGCTTGGGTCCTACCCTTTAGGTTATGTACATAGCTATAAAAGGCCTTATGATTATCCTTGGCTGTATTTGGTAAGTTTTAATGAAGCCCTTGGAGGATTTGACAAGTTGTCATGTATGTCTTTTGAGGATGAGGAGGGTGCTTTTCCATTATTGGGGCCTTGCCTTCGTATTCTTGGACAGCAACTTTTTGCATTTACTGTAAAGTTTGTTGATGCTGGATGTCCACCATGGCAGCTTGTTTTTTTATTTTTTTTGACATTCGTTCTTTCTGGTACAGCTGTGTTTATACACTTATGCAAGTGATTGTACAGAGCTTTAGTGTAAGTTTCTACATAGTTGCCACTTGCAGGTTGGGGTGGGCTGGGAATGCATTTATACCTTCACCTGGGGGTATAGCTTTGTCTGGTTTCACCATTTGTAAGTTCTGGTGTTACTGCCAGTTCAAAGGTGATTGGTTTGTGGTCAGTTTTAACTAATGAGGATCTGACAGTTGCGGCAGTGCACTGTTTGACATGTTGGTGAGGACCAGATCCAAATGTTTGTTCCTCTTGTCGGGGTATGGACAATTTGTTCCAGTGCATTTGAATTAACAAAGTCAAGGAACTTTTGCACTAGCGAGTTAGGGATAGCGCAGGTTTCCCAGTTGATGGTGGAATAATTGAAACCCCACCATAACATGTGTGTTCGGTAAAATGTGGCTTGTTTCCAGTTTTGTCAAGTAGGCTTCGTGAGCCATGCAGGGTGATCTATAACTGGCTATGACTAGAATGGGGTCTTATCCACTGTAAACTGGACCTGGAGTAACTCCATGGAATTTTCTATTCTAGCTAGATGAGAGGGGAATTTATCTCTAATATAGGTTAAACACCGCCTTCTTTCATTTTCACACATTCATTTTGTGGTCTAAAGGTGTTCAAGATACTGTAGCCTTGCAAGGCCGGGGTACTATCTGAGGTCTTGAACCAGGTTTCTGTGACTGCACAGACATCTACATCTTCTGGTGACAGAAGAGCTTCCAGGGAGTGCAGTTTTTGGTTTAAGCTCCTAGCATTTAGCAGCATGACCCTTATTTTGTTGTGAACCAATTGCACATCAATAAAGCTGTTTTCAAGATCTTGCTTAAAAAGGCAGTATGGGGGAGGCAAGAGCCTTAGCCAATCGCTGAAAGCCTAGAGGTTCCAAGTGCAAACCAACTCTGGCAAAGCAGCAAGGTTTGTCAAGCATGGCTTCCCAGGCTGACAGGAACTGGATCCCCTTTGAATGACACCAAAAACTGAGCCAGTTATTAAAATCAAACTTTTTTTGTTCATATCGTGGCATCATTCTAGGTAAGGGTAGTATGCTGCTCAAGGCTAGGAACATATCTGCCTGGGGACACATACTCAAGATGCACATGCTATTAAGAATATTATGAATAAAAACTGGGCTATAATATCAGAGGACAGTGCTATTAATATGAAATGGGGAGATAGACCACATATTACCTATAGAAGAGGCCTACATTTTAAAGATTTACTGGAAAGGAACAGTAAAAAATGCCCAACAACTGGGGGATGAGAAAGTGTGGGAGATGTTAGCAGTGCCAGCACATTATGGTAACTAATAAAGTTTGCATACATAATAAAATGTACATAATTAATGGAAAATGTAACTGTGAAACAGCAGTAGTAGTATATGCTGCTTTATGCCAATGTTGCCAAAGCTACTATATTGGTAAAACTGAAAGAATGTTTAAGCAGAGAATTTATGAACACCAATACCAAATTAGTAGGGGTAATACCACAAATGCTTTGGCTATTCACACTTTAGAACACCCCAGACATAAATTCCAGTTTACAATATTACAACAAATAGTTAGGAACATTAGAGGTGGGCCCTGGGAATTAAAACTTGAACAGGAACTTGTTTGGCAAATTAAAACATATGCACATGTTCCACCAGGGCTTAATGAATACTCCTCAAAAAAATGTATTTTGAAATTGAAAGCTCTTCAAAGATGAAATTTGGTTGTATAACAACTTTTCTATTAGTTGAATGAATTTATAAATATTTATGTATACATATTTATCTTTATACATTCATATGAATTTTATATTTCCACTTGTTTGAGCTGTTTAAGTTATCTAGCATTTAGATTAACTTACACACATACGAAAATTAACTAAGAAGACTGATGTGTTGTGATTTTAAAATTGTTGCTGATTTTTAAAAAAGCATTTATATTTATTCACATATACATTTTACCTTGGATAACACTGGCTCTTTACATTTCTTAAGTTATGTTAATTGGTTTTATAATTAATTATCTCATCTTAATTGATAGTTTTATTTTAACTGAGGACTCTTGAGGTTTCTTTGTCTGAAGAAGTTCATGTATTTTCTAAACGAAAGTGCTAACAATAAACTGGTTGGAATTCTACAGCTTGAATCCCACCACTGGACAGGAAGCTGACCATGATCTTCTTCTCCAACCTGGTGAGTGGGACATCCTTGTGTCTCATTATTGAGCCTCCAATTACAAGAAAATTAGATTTTTTTGAGTGTTACGTCTTACTGGCTTGGTGGGTGAGAGACTGGTGTTGCTGTGTGTCATTGGGTGCTGTGGGGACTGTGTTAGTTGTAGCAGTCTTGTGTTTTGTCATTCTCTGGTGTTTCATTAACTTGTTTGAGAGAACTTCCACGTAAGTGGATTTACATGTTTGATGCAGGTAATGGTATGTGTATCAGTAGTGGTACTATGAGCTCATGTAGTGGTGGTTGAGTTGACAACCTTCTCAGTGTTACTGCTTTGAGTGAGAAACAGCATAGATTCTAGACTTTTGGTGTAAATACATCTCTCCCACTCTGTACTAGTGTGTGCTATTAGTAGAGGGCTGTCTGTGTACATGAGGCAATTGCTACATCAAGTCAACAAGGTTGGCAGGAGAAACAAAGGTAGTCCAGCTGTCCATAATGCTGGGTTGAAGACTGTTGTCACTAGGAGTGGCTATTCAGAATCAATAACGGAGAAGCTCAATAGATGAATATTTCTTCCGGAGTTTTAAGGAAACTTTGTTGAATTTGATGGCGTGGCAGTGCATGGTGCTGCAAGATGTGCACACAAGCAGAAACCTGCTCAAAAGCAGGACTTAAATATCAGAAGCTAAGAACTTGAAAAAACTTTAAAAAGATTAAAAAGGATCAAATGAGCATGCTTATTTCAAGCCCTAGATTGGCCTCCCTTTACCAGACAGGTCCCAATCAGCACAATTCTCTCTCAAAGGTGCAGACTGGCCCCTTTCAATCCAAGATGGCCTGGCAAATGTGCTCAGAACAAACAAATCACCACAAACAGTTGCAGAAGCACCAAGCCTGTATCTGGACTATGCTACAAGCTACCATAGTTTCAGTAGGACAGTACTAGAGAATGTTTAATACAGCAGAAAAATAGCATTGAGACCCTAAAAATACATTTAAAAACATCAGAAAATCAGCAAGTGGCTCTAAGGAATGTTTTAAACAGTTAACAAATCAGTTATTTAACCAATGCTTGGTGGGAAAACTAGAACAAGCAGAACAGATAGCTTAAAAACAGTGAAAAATCGCAGTAAATACTTAACAGTAAAACTAACAAAAAAGCATTGTAAACAGTGAAAACATCAATAAAATTTGATTTAACAGGCATAGTAAAGCCGACAGTTGCATTACAACAGTGTTGTTTAGGACACAGTAAATAAATACAGTATAAAAGTAGGCAGCAGCCAATACAAAGTGCAGTAAATAGTATAACTAAGCTAAAAAACAGGCAACATATGTTTTTTTTTGGAAGCTCAGAAGCCTGTAGTTGTCTGGTATCTCAGCTCAGAGTTGTGGCTGGTAGCCCACCTCAGTTCAGCTAGGTACAAAAAAGCATAAACCTGCTCAAATGTAGGGCCTAAATACTAGAAGCAAGGAACTCAAAAAAGAACTTTAAAAAGATTAAAAATGACCAATGAGGATGCTTATTCCAAGATTAAATATAAACTTAGCAATAATCATAACATGAAATAGAAGCCTAACCATAATTCTAACCTTATTCCTATATATAGGCCTAATGCTAGTCTTAACTATAAATAATCAAAACTAGTATCTGTACTAACTCTAATCTAAAACCCAGTTGTAACATGGAAAGTCACTAAGCTGCAGAAATACTGCAACAGCAGCATTTGACCAAAATTAATTTCTTTCATATGCAACATCCAGCCAAATGCCTGTCATAAATAGCATGTCATTCAAATGCAATTATTTAATCACATCTGTAGTAAATATTACATCATTCAAATGCAATATTCAGTCAAATGCAAGTTCTTTCAAACTCAACATTCATACATTTGTCATCTAACAGAATTCAGCCAAGAAGCCTGACACTAAAACAATACATTTTTTATGCCAGTTTTTTTTTTCATTTGTCATTCATACAAATGTACTTACATTAGTCATATAAAAATATGAAGTATACTGCAAATGATTCTGAAATATATTTTACCATGCTACTGGGAAATCTAGGTTCCCATGCTCTCTCCTGGAGTTCATTCATTTGCTTATTTATCCATTGCTGTTGTATATTGCAGTACCCTTTTAAGAGACTAATGCCAAAACTAATGGGATGCATTTTATTTATCTTTCCATTATGTGACACTAAAAGACATCACAGCTGCTGGTAAATCATTTATGGTGCCTCTGTCTCAGTTGTGAACATCCTGGTAAACAAATTATATTACACAGTGCCAGAAATAAGCTTATTTTAATTCAATAAGCAGAAATATAGAAATATCAGTGACACTTGTAAACTGTTTATTTATTCTAATTAGTATTATAAATGTTGTATGGTATCAGAAGTAGGCTTATTCATTATTAACTCAATATGCAATCAGAAATACAAAAATGTAATTCACAGTTTGAAAACTGCTTATAACAAGCCCTCAACATAGTTGTTTCTTTTAAGAAATGATGGGCTAGCTGCAGCCACCAAGAATTCTCTCGCAGTAAATCAACTTAGTGGAAAAGTAAAAGTTATGGATTGAGAAATTTGATTTATACTTCACTGCAGATGTAGTGGCCAAGAAGTCTAAAAAATGTGCACTGTACATGTTTCTATATGGAAATGGGAAAAAAGTTAAGTATTTAGCATGTTTATCTTTCAGGAAAAGGATAAAGGCAAGTTCACCCTGGGGCTACCATACGTGATACTCTTTGAAGCAGGAGGCAACTCAATGTCGTGGATTTTAACAACTAATTCCTTAGTATCAGTCCATGATCCTAAGTTATATAAATTATAAAATTATTGTGATGCTAGACAAAACAAAATGCCATTTATTTTTATCACAAAGAAACAAGATTCACTGGAAACTATGGAAGCTTATTTTACCAAGGTAAAATTAGGTCAATGATTATAAATTTGGTGAATTGTAGGATTCACTGATAAGGAACAGAATAATTTGTCATAAGACATGATCAAATAAAGGACAGGCTATTAATGGAAGTAGATCTGAACTTATCCAAGGATGTGGGTATAAGCAGAACACATGAAATTATATGTATGGCTAACTGAGGAAGTAAAAAACAAGTATATTTTGCTGGATGGTTGATATAAGCATAAGAGTAAGAAGTTTTAAGTATTTAGTTTCAAAAAAGCTACGGTAAAAAGTATTATTTTGTAAAAGGTACAAAAGAAAAATATATGAAAAAATAGGGTCTATATTAGAAGCAAGAACGGTCAGAATGTCGACAACCTCTTGATCGGCCACATCACGGATTTCTTTCCAAGGGGGGACTGTGCCCCCCACACCCCCCCCAACTAAATATACTAACTCTAAAATTGAACTACAGTGGGGAAAAGGGCAGATTTAACGCAACAGCCAACCGATTTATTTCCATTGGAAAGAAATTGATGATGTGGTCATTCAACACATACGTGTCAATCAAGAGGTTGTCCACATTCCGACCGTTCATGCTTCTAATATAGACCCGAAAAAATATCACATGCTTAGCAAGGTAAACCAAGTGGTTTGTCAGCACTGTTAAGACTAGAAAAAGTTGATACAGTACAATTAGATAATGCCTCAGAATATCCTGAAAACTGTGTTGTGTCATTGCATCAAGCTATTCAGTTAGATTACCAGCAAAAGAAATATAAAGTGCTAAAATTAATTTAGACACAGGTTCAAGGTGTGATACTATACTACAATACAAACACATTGAGGTTAAACAACAGTGAAAAGAGAAGAGACATCATGTAATTAATGAATTCAGGACACACAATAAAGCAAGAGAGTCAAAAGTTATTGGCATGCAACTACAAAAATGTGACCATCTCTGCAGCAAGATTCCCTTATCTGCCTCTGTCTCATAATGTATGTTTAAACAATTGAATGAGTCAGCCAAATGTGGTACAGTTTTGCATCAAGAGTAAGCAAATTTTTGTTTCATTGCTGTCCACTCCTAGAGAAATACAGCGCAAAAACATGGAGTATATGAGCTGCCATTTTCATTGAGATTTTGCTGTGGTTTCTGCTGGTGTTGAGCCCAACACTGACTCCCATTTTCTTTGCCTCTACGTTGGGCAATCCACAGCTTTGTTCAGGAGCAGTATGTAAACGTGGAAAGATAAGAGGAACACAACAAAAAAGGATTTACTAAATATTTTAATGAACACATTCCCAGAGTAATAAAGAATTTCAAAGACAGCAACCTGGAAAAGTAGAAGAGTGCAGGATTATGCCGATTTACAGATATAGAGCAACTCCTTAACGCAGCCCAAATGCGCCAGGTATGTGCTGCAGCTTGGACACTGAAAGAGCAGGTTGGGCAAGGATGGCAATGAGTGGCCAGTGCTGGCTTCTCGCCATCTCTATGGGGCAGGAGCTACCCATTTCCTACTGCTAAAATAGGCACTGCGAAAAATTCTCTTTCTGGGATACAGCAAAGTCAGAGATCATATAGAAATGCAGTAAGGGTGCCCCACCACTGGGGAGTCCAGACCCCTTTAAAAATGCTAAAAACAGTTTCACTATCTGATTTTTAAATGTCTGTCTGAAGAGTCTCATTTCTATCATCTCCCCCACAAACTCTCAAGTGTATTAGGCTTAAATGTATACCAATTAGCGAAACCCTGAAACTCATTTGTTTTACTTATGTGTATATGATTTCTGACCCATATAGCTCAGTCAGAGGACAGTACTTGAGGCAGTCCTTAACCTGACCTAAGCTCTTTTGTTTGTTTCCTCTCTCTCAGTTCAAAGGTTCTAAAACTTCACCATTTGTATAACAAAAAAAAAAAAAAAAATGTTCTTCCCAAAAATTTACTGCAGACAAATTAGTCCGAAAATGACATATCTGTAAAAGTTAGCTCATAGAATTAAATAGATAAATAAAATAAGTATGAGGCTATTCCTCAGCTTTACTATCCTGCTTCTTGGTGACTGACATTGGATATGGGCAGCTACTGACAAAAAACTTTAAAGAAAGTATTAGTTCAAGGTTGAACAGGTCTTCTTTTGGAAGAAGACATTTGCAATGAGAAATGTGTATTCATTCATTAGTTTGCCAGGTCTATAGAGCCTCTTCCTCCTTCCGTGTCACTCAAGTCTCCTGGCATAATAACTGTCTCAAAATAATGTTAAAGATTTCACACATTGTGGCTATTCTGGCATTTAATTTGAGGGTCACATAGAGTTTTTGTTTAACCATACATATTATAAGATTTTTTTATCATCTTTGTGAAGCAGATACACAACTATTTCTGATATCGATAATATTAAAATAAAACTGCATATAAAATTTTACTTCATACCTCAGCTTACACTGCTCTTCAAATTTTCCTCTGGTTTAGCTCTTCTCATCTGTAAATAAATAAAATAAGCCAACACACACAAATCCCATCAAAACTAAACTATTACCAGTTAACCCAACCTAAAGAATGTTTGAATTACCCTGCTTATTGCATGATTTACTAAGTCTTTGTGTGGGTAATTTACATTTTATCCATACCTACACACGCTGCATCTCAAATATACAATGTGCATTTCTGTGTGTTACTGAATTCAATGATCAAGTGATCAATTCATTACTTTTGTACCTTTAAATGTATTTTAAACTGAAAATTATTTTGCTTTACTTCTATTTACCTTTTTTTTGTTTTATTAGTACTTTATTGATATTGGTGGGTTTTGCTTTCTTTTCTGTGACTCTACAGTGCATCTAAGTTTCACAATTTCATTTTATCCCACTGAATTTCAATGTTTTAAATATTTTAAAATATGTAAAATTGATGTTTGCAATTGTTTTCTGTATTACTCTAATAAGTGAATTGCAGAACACCTGTCTGTGAACTTGCCTATTTTGTTTATGTAGTTGTACTGTCAGTACTGGTGTGTGTAACTAGCATGTGAGACTTTACTGTAGCTTGTGTTCATTTTAATGTGTCAGGTAACTTCAAATGTCGGGTAAGGAATTTAACTTTCTAAGTGGCACGGCTTTTGGTTTTTAAGGGTTTAAGTACTCTATGTTCTTCAAAATTATAATTACATAACATAGTGTTTTAACTTTGGTATGTACAAGGTGGCAGTTTCAGTTTGAATGTTCTTACCTGCACAGATTAATTTTTCACCGACTGCAGATGAAGATAAAAATCTTTCTACTGGATAATATAAAACATCTGTCCACATGTGCATTGAGGTAGTGAAAGACCTTGTTGACCTGAATCAATATCAAAAAGAACTATGTTTTCTGTACAACAGCCTACAGCATTTAAATATTACATATTAAATAATACATATTACATACAAATGCCCATTAAGTCATTTGGGGTAGTTCCCTATCAACAGGATCATAATTCCCTATCAATAGGATCAGCAGGAACTGCACACCTTACATTTAATTGCTGAAAAGAAAAATATTACAGTGATAAAAGTACAGTTTGCCATATTAGTTTTGGACACTGTCACCATCAGGGAACATGGTACCTTCAGTATACCCTGTGCTTTTTTATCTAACTTAAGTAGGACGGAGTGCACATATAAGAGCCTTTTTAAAATATTGATAATTTACAATGAGAAAATTTCCTTGAAATGAAAATAAAAATATATATTTTATCTTCTGTGATTATTACTTGCAGAAATCAAATAATTGTCCAAGAGACTTCTCAATACAAATGAGGTACATTTAATGCAAAACTATACCACATTTGGCCGACATTTCAGTCTATTGTTTAAGCATGCTTTAGAATTTAAGACAAAAGTGAATGGAGCCAGGAGTCTTATTTTTCTTTGGACTCCATTTGTTTTTTCATCAAACAAATATATCAGAGGAGCATTCTATAATCACATTGCAGTTTTAAGTGAATGGGGGCAGAGGGGTTGTTTCTTTCCCTTACTTTATAATCCGTCAATGTTGCTGTTGCAGTATAAGTGAATGTAAAGAACCAACCATTACCTTTTCCTGTGATGTATTGGTCTTGTAGTATTGCAGATCACAAATAAGGGTTTATCCATTTAAATCAAAGTCATATGGCCAATTTGACAACTAAGAGCTCCTAAGATTGTTTGGTTTATCCATGAATATTTTCTGTTACATTTTTATTAACTCTTAATAGTTCATGGCCGAAAATGGGGCCCTTGTAGCTCACTCCACTCCATGCATCTCCAAAGCTGAATACAAATGTGTGAGAATACTTGTCAGAACATTGATCTCCTGATAAGCTTGGTGGACCAAGTTCTTAGGTCCAGTTTCAGCCATGTCCTGTGACCTGTGTCACACAGTGCAGTATCATTTGGTACAACTAGACTGATTGTTTTGTAAGCAATGCTGTTTTGAACACCTCTGAAGCAAGATTCCTTATCTACCATTGTATCACAAAGCATGCTTGACATACTGGTCATCAGTTTTGTGTTCATGTGATATGGAGTGTATTTAAACAGTTGTGGTGGGTGAGACTTTATGTTATGATGAACTCCATTGTAAAATACATTCATGATGAAAGCAGCCCTCAATTAATAACTTGCATTATTAATTGCTTCTGGTCCTGATTCTGGAACTGACTGTGTGGTTTTGATTACTAATGTATATTCACAGTCAATACACTGTTTTGGTTATAGTTTGAGTTTGTACTTTTCTTTTACACTGCTATTGACTGGCAGAGATACTGTCCTGTGGAGATTTGGTGACAGTGGGGTAATGGAATTAAGCCTGTTTTCCAGTGTTATGAGATCTTAGAGTTAGTGTATTTGTAGTTGTAGAGGTATGCAGAGCATAGTTTACCAGGTGGGGCTTGCTTCCTTGCCAAACATTTTTTTTTGGGGGGGGGGGGAGATTATCACTGCTTACATCAAATGCTGATGGCCTGTATTTGACAGTCTAAATTTGGATACCACTTTATATCAGTGATGCAGTACAGATCAAACAGAATCAGCATATTAATAAATTGACTTGCACTTAACAGCTGATGGCAAGCTGCGTTTCTATCCTGTATCTCACATTTTGAAGGGGAAAAGAAGCATCCAGATAATAGGCATTCCCTTATAACTATAACCTAATGCACTTTAGATATTTATATATATAATATTCCACATCGATCAGGATAATTTCTATTTATTTCTCTGCTAATCCTGAGCTGCACCAAGTCAGAAACTGCACTGTCTAAAGGCATAACCTGCAAAAGAAGTGCTGTAGCTGCATACTTCATGGGCACAGTTACTGAAACCAATAAAATGTATTTAAGTTGATAAACCAGCCAAAACAAGAAGCACTCACTATTAATCAATTATAAGTACTTAGGCAGAGTGTAATTCATTTTAACAAAGGGTCGAATGATTCCCCATTACTCTATAATCAGTAGATGATCAGAGCAGTATGATTCATATGAACAAATAACTGAAATTACTTCGTTATTCTAATATTACTGCATACTCACAGAGTAAAACATGTTAATAAAGGCTCCCTTATTACTCAACAATTACTGAAAATGTGGCTCATACCGGATGCACAAAAAGTTGGACTGATGCTATTTTAGTTATACTGCTGTATACCTAACTAGATTACTGTTTATGATAAATAATTCAGCCAGCCCTGTTACATCATAGCTTTATTCCTACAGCTCTATTATATTCCTTTCATTTACTACAGTACTCTCTGTGTCCCATGTCATAATATATAACGCTCACTATGCTGTCTTTTTCAAACACAATTACAGACCTAACAGTTCTCACTTAGATTAGTTCTTATTTTGATATGTTGCTTGGTATCCCCAGGTAATGCAATTAAGTCAGTTGACACTTAATGCTGATAATCTCTATTATATTAATACGTCAAACTATACAATGATGTAATTATGTAACCTTTCCTTAATTTGGTAAATACTGCACTTGTATTCACTTATTTTATATAGCAAATTAATTTCTAAAAATGGCCTTTTGTCATCTTGTCCAAAACCTGTGCAAATAAATACATTTATTTCTGCTTTGAGGTGGACTTATACGAGGGTGGCAAGATTCATTGTGTAAAAATACATTTTATATGCCCAGTCATTATTCCAAACTCATTTTTGTAGTCTTGGTGAATGAAATTTATCAACATAGTTATAGTGAGATATGTTAGAGGAAGTGAGCAACAACTTTTATACTGAAACCCATTTCTTCCATCACTTAACAATGAATACCGCATTGTTGATCTGCAGTCCTATGCCACTTTTGCCTACTCTTATCAGCTAACATGATGAAGGTTGTGCATCAGGGCTGGCAACTCGGCACGTAAAAATGAACTGCCAATCATTAGCGGACCGGAGTTCCGCTGTGGCGACCCCTAACCGGGAAAAGACGAAAGAAGAAGAAAAAGATCAGCTAACACGATTCATGCAGGGAAGAGTTCAGCTATACTTCATCATCCATTTAGTGTTCAGTGACGTAGCTATGACTGAAATTGGGATGTTCCATTACAGAGATACTTACAGTACCAAATGCAAGTCTGTCTACATATATAATGCTTACTAGTAGCATAATGATTATACATCACAACAAAACAATCCTGCTCAGTGATCCAATGTTTTAACAATTCCTTAATATCATAAAGTAATAAACAGCTTAATACCACTCAAACATTGATTCATGGACAAAATAAGTTAGCAATCAAAGTCCTACAGTTTTGTGAATCCAGTCTTTTCTACATTATGTAACTTCAAGAGGTAAACTGCTATTCTACTGAGCTGCTTTATGAGAGAAGGGAACATGGCAAATTCTGGGTGAAATTCCAATCCATAGGATGACTTGCAGGCTGTTACTGACTGGCTGCTTAGCTTTCTTTGTTTGTTTTTAATTGCTGTGACTTGTATGACTCTGTGCACTACCTGACGTCTCACAGTGGCAGGGCACAGTAGACTCCACAGATGCAAGTTAGTGGAATTAAAGTGTGATTATAGTCTTAACTGCCCAAATTTTCCTCCCCAGAGTATAACTGTACTTCTGACTTGGTGTTGCATGGTTGTCCAATCAGTTCCTCAGTGCTGTTAAGGGGCAAAGTGCTGCACCTAGCCGTTATCTTCACTACCCATCTAAGTTAAGGACGACTTCACTGTACCAAGTCCAACTTTGCCCAGTCCTTTCTGTACTACAATCCTCCACCCCCTACAAACATTTTAACTTCGCAGTGGCAAACAAGGCCATGCTGATATAAGGAAGTGCATTTCCTTATGCAGAATGCCTTAAAGTTCTCTCTCTCTCTCTCTCATACAGATTCCTTAGGTGGGAACTCAGCCTGGACTACAAGGCCTCAAATGACCCTGGATCTGAGTGACCACCTTAATATTCACAAAATTGGTAACACCATGAGCACCTATGGTAAAGACCTCATCACTCACTGCAACATACACCAAACTTAACACCATGAGAAATACCCCAGTAAAATAATTCCCCTCCACTAGAACATAACTTCATATTAAAGTAGTTGACTTACCCTCTTCAAATGCAATCTGGATGAGCAGCCAGATAACAGCAGGCACATCCCTGCTCTTACTTCTCAAACCATTATGGAAAGTGCTAGCATCTAGCTGGAGCACCTAGGTTACTAATGCTATTCCCAATCAGCAAGCCTAATAACAACCCTGAACCTCTAATGTACAGATGATCTAATCATGGATTCCATGAACAAGATTCCTGCAGTCAGCCCTTGTCCAAGTTACAGTGGCCTTGGAATTTGATTACCAGTGCAGATGCAAGGGCTTGGATCCCCACAGGGGACACTAGGAGGAAGCTCCTCACAAAAAATTTTGATTTTTTTTTTTACTTATAAAAAGTAGTTTTGAACATTTAATCCTACAAAAAATATCAGCATGGTATACAAGTTATTAAAAGTAAAATGTTATGAACAATTATTCTATTTAATGCTTTTTTTCTAATTTATTTTTTCCAATTCTAATGCAGTTTCCTCGTTTCTATGCCATTCTTTAAGGTGAATTATTTTTATAATTTATATTCCTATATATGTTATATATCTTGTTTTATTTCAGTGTTTCATTGTATCATAGAAAACATCAAAGATTCAAAAGAAGCTGCCAGGTAATTTGTATCCCATGACTAGCTCTTTGTGTGACTTAGCCCCTCAAAACATTGCCCAACAGTTGTTTATAGAACTATTAACTTAGACCTTATTATGACTAGCAATTTGTTCCCCACCATGGCCACTGAAGTTGTGAAGCAACTCCATTTAATACATGTTGTAGTTCTCAACTCCTATTAATAAACTACTGTTTGAAAGTCATGTATATGTATAATGTAAACCTAGTAGGTCCCAAGTAAGAATAGGTCTTCAGATTTTCACTTATATGCCAAGATTAAATTGCCTCTACACAGTCTGTAAAAATTCGGAACATGGCTTTATTTCTCTTAACCATTTAATGTTAGAAATACTTTTTTAGTCTGATAGTCATATTTGTAAACTATTTCTGAATTTTCTCCAGCTTCAAGGTATTTTATTTCCTTGTTATAGAGCCAGATAATATTCAACTTTACACAGCATAATAGCTCATAGAAACAATATACCAACAAATTTCAAATAGTAAAATCAATAGAACAACATTGCAACTAAATTACCAGATCCAGTGGCTGAGTACCTTCATCCACAACTCCTTGACTCTAGGCTTGGCTGTCCTATCACATCAGGCAGCCTCATGATATTTTAATGCAACAAGCTGCACACTACTCAGACCATATCACTACTCTGTACAAAGGCAAGAGGAATGCGGGGATCTAGATGTTACAGTTTATAGTATTGTCCGCATGCAGGAACTTTGCAGTATTGTTCACACGCAGGAAGTTTGTAGTATTGTTAGCATGCAAGAAGTTTGTAGTATCGTTAGTATGCAGAAAGTTTGTAGTATTGTTTGCATGCAAGAAGTTTGTAGGATTGTTAGCATGCAAGAAGTTTGTAATATTGTTCGCATGCAAGAACTTTGTAGTATTGTTCACATGCAGGAAGTTTGTAGTATTGTTCGCATGCAGGAAGTTTGTAGTATTGTTCACATGTAGGAAGTTTGTAGTATTGTTCGCATGCAAGAAGTTTGTAGTATTGTTCACATGCAGGAAGTTTGTAGTATTGTTCGCATGCAAGAACTTTGTAGTATTGTTCGCATGCAAGAACTTTGCAGTATTGTTCACATGCAGGAAGTTTGTAGTATTGTTAACATGCAAGAAGTTTGTAGTATTGATAGTATGCAGAAAGTTTGTAGTATTGTTTGCATGCAAGAAGTTTGTAGGATTGTTAGCATGCAAGAACTTTGTAGTATTGTTCACATGCAGGAAGTTTGTAGTATTGTTCACATGCAGGAAGTTTGTAGTATTGTTCGTATGCAGGAAGTTTGTAGTATTGTTCACATGCAGGAAGTTTGTAGTATTGTTCGCATGCAAGAAGTTTGTAGTATTGTTCACATGCAGGAAGTTTGTAGTATTGTTCACATGCAAGAACTTTGTAGTATTGTTCGCATGCAAGAACTTTGTAGTATTGTTCGCATGCAAGAACTTTGCAGTATTGTTCACATGCAGGAAGTTTGTAGTATTGTTAACATGCAAGAAGTTTGTAGTATTGTTAGTATGCAGAAAGTTTGTAGTATTGTTTGCATGCAAGAAGTTTGTAGGATTGTTAGCATGCAAGAAGTTTGTAATATTGTTCGCATGCAAGAACTTTGTAGTATTGTTCACATGCAGGAAGTTTGTAGTATTGTTCGCATGCAGGAAGTTTGTAGTATTGTTCACATGCAGAACGTTTGTAGTATTGTTCGCATGCAAGAAGTTTGTAGTATTGTTCACATGCAGGAAGTTTGTAGTATTGTTCGCATGCAAGCACTTTGTAGTATTGTTCACATGCAGGAAGTCTGTAGTATTGTTAGCATGCAGGACGTTTGTAGTATTGTTCGCATGCAAGAAGTTTGTAGTATTGTTCACATGCAGGAAGTTTGTAGTATTGTTCGCATGCAAGCACTTTGTAGTATTGTTCACATGCAGAACGTTTGTAGTATTGTTCACATGCAAGAAGTTTGTAGTATTGTTTACATGCAGGAAGTTTGTAGTATTGTTCATATGCAAGAACATTGTAGTATTGTTCACATGCAAAGAAAATATTATTACTGTGTTTACATTAGAAGCAAAGTTTAAGTTAGCCAGTTATCACCTCCCGTTAAGTCGTTAACTTGTACTGGACAAGCCAATATGACAATTTAGTGCTTACAGAAAGCAATTTTTGTTGCCACACATTTTGTAACTAAAGCACTAATTTTTGAATCATCAGCAAATATAAATAACCAAGTCCTGTTTACACTTAGCATTGCTTGCATCAAGGTATTAAATGAAAAAGGGGCCAAGCACCAACTCGTGCAGTAGAGCTTGATGAATTAATTGCTTTACAATGAATTCCTGACTCTATGCTAGTAAAAACGAAGGCTTAACCAGTTTACCTGTCCATGTCACTATACAGGGACAGCATCAAAAGAAATTAATATTTTCAGAATGGGTAAGTGTGGAATACTGTCAAACTGAAACGCTTCTGACAAATGAAGATGCATTACATTTACTGACATTCCAGTATCAAGGTCATCAATTATGATGCCAGGGCACCTCTATGGGCTAGGCTTGTAAAGGCTTCAGGACCATTAGCCTAGTACACATCTATGAACCTGTGAACAGTGTATAGAAACTGAGCAAATGTAAAAGCAGGACCTGCCTTTGTGAATCGATGCAGGATAACACCGACTGGGGGCACAGGCAGTGTGTAAGTTTAAGAATCTCAGTAGTATTCCTTCAAACCATTTCCAATTATTGATGCAAGACTGAAAGGCATACAGGTGTATAGATTACAATTCCTGAGAAGTGGGAACGCTACTACAAACTTCCTAGGGTCAGGACATTCCATATAGTGCTGAAATGTTGTTGTGTCTTTTGGCTTTTCCCAGTTAGGGGTCGCCACAGTGGAACTCCGGTCCGCTAATGATTGGCAGCTGATTTTTACGTACCGAGTTGCCAGCCCTGATGCACAACCTTCAACGAAGGTACGCCCATTCATGCATGTCTCCACACAGAAGACGCTCTAGCTGAGAGTCGAACCGCACAGTGTCTTACTGTGAGGCGACAACGCTACCGCAGCACCACCACCACGGATCCATATAGTGCTGAAATACGTAAGCTAAACACATCCTGATGGCACTGCTAATTTTACACACAAGGAAAATATTAAGTCTATTCAGGCCAGCCATAGAATCAACGATAATGTTGCTCATATCCTGATGTGCCCAGTCTGTTGAAAATACTGGATGTCCTACACTCTACTCCTCTGTGACCTGCTGCCTGCCTTCCATAAGGATCACACTAGATGCATGTTTTCTTTTAGAACCTCCTACCATGATTGTTAAAAGCCTTCCTGTTGTCACAAATATGACTAGCTAAGTGTTTCTCATAAGATGTTCTTGTGTGCTATCTTATTTTTCAGATACTTGGCAGCAAAATTGTATGTGAATTTAAGAAATAGTAACCACTGAGCTAAGAAATGCATAATTGTACCCTGTGAGAAGTCAACCATCCCAGCTAATTACCATGATGATGATGACAATACACCCCTAAGAGTTGACCCAGTGGTCAGGGATCTGGGTACAGTAGCCTTACCTTCGACCACCACATTACGACAGTGATGAGGAAATCCTTTTATATTGCACAACTTATAAGTAAGGGCATGGATCTTTCCCAGTATGAAAGCTTATATTTGAAAACTAACACCACTTGGGCCCCAATACTATCCTAAATAGCCTGATGCATGACCTTTCTAAACCTCTGAAGTCACTCTTTAACCACTGCCTCCAGACTTTGTGCCACATGAATGGAGGAATGCAACTGTCATCCCTCTGGCACAATGGAGGTCCATCAATTAACCCTGGGAACTACAGAACCATGAATCTAACTAGTCTTATACGCAAAGCCATGAAAAGAATTATTAAGAATATGACTACTAATGGCTTAGGAAAGCTACAGACATCTTCACCAAAGGCAGATCATGCCTACTCAGCCTGGTGGACGTCTTTGAAAAGGTCAACAAAGCAATGGATGAGAGCAGAATGGTGCATACTGCCTACTTTGACTTGCCCAAGGCATTTGATACAGCACCCCGTTTAAGTACTGTAAAGAAACTAATAGATTTCAGCACTGACCCCTGTGTCACATGCTTGACAGTGAGCTTTTTCTGAGATTAGACCAAGGAAGTTAGCATAGGGGAGACCACCTCCACAAAGAGGCTGGTTACTAGTGGATAACCTTGGGGCTCTGTGCTGAGACCACACCATTTTGACATTTACTTCTTACCTCTGGCTGACCAAGTTTAAGTCTAAGGCCCAAAAAACTTACAGGATACATTTCAGATGCATGCCTAGGCTTTTTAAGCCCCCCAGTCATTGTTACCCTAATATATACCCTATGATCCTATATTCTAGACATAACCTTAGTCACTCATGCTAATATTTTATTGGACCTTCTGAAGAGGAGAAAATAGCAACATGAACCAGCTGGGATTTTTTTTTTTGTTTGTTTATTTTTTTGTTTTTTATATCAGTTGCTGTAATGGAGTATGAACTGAGGATTTACTGCAATTAGTCTGGGGTTGAATGTTTGAGATTCTTCAGTATTCCGTGATGGAATTCTGCAAAAAAATACAGCACACAGGAATTTATTAGCAAAATGATTATATTCTATATAATTTCTAAACTTGGACTTTTAAAGTAATGGAGCAATTTATATGATGTTGGACAAACTGTTACTCCACACTGATTGTGTGTGTCCTATAATTATGAAAACCATGGAAGTCTGCTACTGCCATTGGTGAGTTTGCAGCACTGTGCATCATCTCAGTTAATAGCAAAATGTTCATCTCTACTCTGGATATCATCTGTCAGAGGTCTTCCACTCTGTTATTTATCTTTCTGGTACTATTAGAAAATTATGTATGTGCAGTTTAGTACCAACGCTACAATTAAAATTTTAATTTAACCTAAAAAACACTAATGTGTTTTGTTCAGAGTTATGTTTGACAATTTGGGCTTCAACAAATTGTCATCAGCCTGCAGAAATCGATACTGGTTTTTACAGAAATAAAATTATTTTGTCCCTGGGTAATGTAATTATCTTTGGAGGCTGTATTGTAGTAAGTTCTAACAAGCAACCTGCTGTGTCCTGGAACTGTATGATGTGTATAACTCTGTAAAGCCTTATTACATTTACATATACTGTTATAACAATCATCACCCTTTTTGAAAAACATGCATCTAATATTTTACTGTCATTAGATTACACCTTAATCATTCCTAGCAGACCTGCTTGAACAAATGTATTGTGTTACCCATCATTATGGCAGTTTTCATTAAGAACTAGTTCCATTGAGTCAACAGTAATAAAATCCTAGTTTCCATGCCCACACATAATAACTAGTCTTGTTAGAGGGAGCAGACTTGCCTACACAAGGTTTATGGTTTGGAAACAGAATGTTCATCATAAGCTGCCAGAAATTACTGTCTGGATTTTTGAATTTATGACGCCTAATGTATGATAGAGGACTAACAGGTGTCTGTCTCTTTGGTGACATACCCAAGCTAGATTCAATTTTATACAAGACAAAGTACATAATCTCATGATGACAGATCCATACTAGTCGCTGTTCTGTATAAACAAGAGGTACATAACTACCCCATAATGATACAGTAGTGCTGCATTCTGTTCCATATTGTGCATACTCTTGGATTGTCATTGACAGAACATACATGCCACTATGTATTCCACATTGCAACAAGTACACTGTAGCCAAATGATGGCACATAGTTATCTCGTCTGGATAACAGCTATAACATGTCTGCCCGTGATGGCAGTCCATTATGGAGTCCTTTCCATACAGCAAGCGATACATGGATACTCATGACTGCACATTCATGTTTAGCATGGCTAGCCTTATAAAGGCTCTAGGGCCACTAGCCTAGTAGCCTCCTGTGAACCTATTCATTCTGGAATGTGTTCTATATAACTGTTACATAAATGACCCACTATAGCATGCCCATCCTAGACAGTATTCCATATTGTCTAAGATGAATAACTACTCTGGTGTCACAACCATGATGGAATGTGCATCATACAGGATAGATTCTGACATAGTTAGCCATGTAACTTATGTCAAATAGCAGCAGACATGTGCTTCATCGGATATGTGGACAGCTGCCAAAGCATGGTCAAACTAAACTTTATCGTCATACAGATCAACAAAGAGGAAAAGTTGCGTATCACTGCATGGATTTTGAGACTCAGGCTCATACCATATGAATGATAGTTTACAGAAGGAAGATAGATTAAATTAATAATTTAAATAGTAAAAATAAAAATCAAAATAAGATACTGAAAATAAAGTAAAAAATTAGAAGCTTTTTTACAGTAGAAAAAAAACAAGTACAACAAGAACAGACTCAGTAGAAATATAAGGATATATAAAAAAAAATGTACTATAAATAAATGAGGCACACATGTACAACTTACCTGCCACCAAAATATGCCATAGACTTACTATTTACAGTTTTCATAGTGCAGATAAAGACGTATAAAGTGAAATATGTAGAGTTTTATGTAAATAACAATGACATATTGCACATAAATAATGTTTTACCCATTTAGTGTGTGAGGCTATGGGTTTGTTGTTCAACAGTTGGATAGCATGTAGGAAAAAGCTGTTATGGAATCTGGATGTCCTGCACCTAATGCTTCTGTAGTGCTTCCTTGTTGGCATGAGTTTGAACAGTCCATAAGCCAGATGGCTTATTTCTCTCAATAGTTTTCGGACTCTACCATAGCATAATACAGTTGTGTATACTTAGCATAAATGTAGATGTTCGAGTGTATTCACTGTTGCAGCCAACACATTTGGGTTATCCCTGTCAGGGTAGCCCTCGGCTGGCCTGAATGCCAGAGACTTAGTATTTCTGCATCGGTTGCTGTCACTTGAGGCCTGACATCAGGTCATCAGTAGTATAAAGTAAGGCAGCTGACACCATTACATCAGTTTTTCTTGCCCTAACCTGTCAGGAGCCCCCAAAGTAGGAGGCCTGGTTCTGGTGGAAGAACCCCACCAGTGGAAAAAAAATACCAATATGTCCCTTGTAAGGAAAGAAGAACAACAAGGAAGAAAAGTAACAAAAGAAGAAAGAGAAAACAGGGGGATGGAGGGAGGGGAACTAGGACTGAAACAGTGAATACACAAGAACATCTGCATTTATGGTAAGTGTACAAAACTGTACTATGTTCTTCGTGTTTCACTGTTGCAGTCATCACATTTGGGTAGATTCCCAAAGCTGAGGAAATGGGTGGAGGCAGTCAAGGAAGCTAGCGACTGGCTAGGATGCCCTGCAAGACTGCAGAGGCAAACCCTGCCCTGGATTTGGAGAAGAGAGGCAGGTGGCAATGCTTGGTAGAAGTGTGATCACATGTCCAGGTGGCAGCCTTCAGGATGTCCCTGGTGGGGATTCCTTTGAGGAAGCTGCAGAGGTGGAGGCTGCTCTGGTGGAGTGTGCCCTGACCCCCTTGGGGGGAGGCTTACCATTCTGTTTGTAGCAGAAATGGATGCAGTGGGCTATCCATTTGGAAATAGCTTGCTTGGAGATGGCTTTGCCTTCTGCCCCTATAGCAGAGTTAACCGAGCAATTGATCAGACTGTCTGAAGGATTTAGTCCTGTCCAGATAGTATCTGAGCTGTCTGTGCACATCTAGAGAGTGAAGAATCCTTTCCCCCTCATTCTGGGGATTAGGAAAGAAGGTGGGCAAATGAATTGATTGGTTGAGAGCCACACTGGGCACCACCTTGGGCACGAAGGATCAGTTAGTTCTGAGGGATACCCGGTCTGCATGAAGATGATGTAGGGTTCCACAGCCATGATTGCTTGAAGCTCAGAGACTCTTCTGGCTGAAGTGATGGCCAGAAGGAATTCCATCTTCCAGGAGAGAAAGTTTAGCTCTGCAGAAGAAGCTGGTTTGAAAGGAGGCTGAGTAAACTTTTTCAAGACAAAGGTAAGGTCCCAAGCTGGTGTTAGTGCCCTTCTGGGGGGCCACAAGCTGCTAGCCCCTCTGAAGAACCGTTTGATCAAAGGGGGTGTGAGAAAAGGGGCTGCTCAGTGGGAATATGAGTAGAAATAGTAGAGGCATGAATTTTTATAGAGGAGAAAGAGAGACCATTGTGTACTAGGTCAGCTAGGTAATGCAGGATGAGAGGGATGGAGGGCTGTGCCATATTGGCTCCCTTAGCCTGGATCCAGGTGCAGAACCTTTTCCATTTATCTGCATAAGAATTTCTGGTGCTAGGGCATCTGCCCTCATGGATAACATCCAGAACCTGTTTACTGAGGATGGCAAATTTGTTCGAGTTTAGGGAATAAGCCAAGCTGCCAAACTGAGTGTCTGCAATTGGGGATGCATGAATTCCCCTTCCCTGTGGGTTAGGAGGTTTGGAATCTGAGGTAAATGCCATGGAGGCAGCGGGGACAGGCTGTGCAGCAAGGGGAACCAGTGTTGTTGGGGCCAGTCTGGAGCTATAAGAATGGTCCTTGAGTTTTTCTTCCCTTATTTTGAGCAGTAGCCTGGGGATGAGAGGTAGGGGAGGAAAGGCCTAGACCAAGAGGTTGACCCAGGGGAAGGACAGGGCATCCACTTTCCAAGCCATGCAGTGATGCTCCCTGGTGCAGAATTTGCTGAGCTGATGGTTGGTGTGGGAGGCAAAGAGGTCGACCTTCAGGGTTTCCCATTTCTGAGTTATTAGGGTGAAGGTACTTCTGTTGAGCTGCCACTCGTGTGGGTCCAGAAGGTTTCTGCTTAATTGGTCTGCCAGGGAGTTGGGAGCCTGGCAGGTATTGTACTAACAGGTGTAGTTGCATGGAAGAGGCTGTGAGCCAAAGGGTTGTGGCAATCCTGCATAGAGGGTGGGAGTGAGTCCCTCCCTGCTTGTTGATGTACCACATCACAGTGGTGTTGTCCGTTTTGCTCAGGAGAACCCCTGGAGAGAGAGAAGGGGTTTGAAAGCTATCAAGGTGTGCTGCACAGCCATCATCTTTTTGATTGATGTGCAGGGGGATTTGCTGTGGGCTCCATTGGCCCTGTATGCACCTGCCATCCAGGTGTGCAACCCAAGCATAGTCTGATTCATCTGTGGTGAGGGTCTGGGTGGTGGGGGGAAGAAGGGCAGTCCCTTGTTGTGGGAGCATGCTGTTGCCCACCAAAGAAATTCCTTTCTGAGGCAAGGAATTATAGGTAGAAGAGTTTCCAGGTCTTGAGAGTGTTGACACCAAAGGCTCTTTAGGTACCACTGAAGTTTCCTCATATGCAGTCTGGCATATGGAATGAGGAGTATAGAAGATGCCATGAACCCCAGAGCTTGCAGGATTTTCCTTGCAGAAAGTTGGGACCTGGTGGCCATTTGAGAGAAGTAGGCTGTCAGGAAAATTTGTTTCTCTGGTGTAAGGTATGCCATCTGGGATGCTGTGTCCAGACTTGCTCCCAGGAAGATTATCCTTTGGGTGGGCACCTGTTTTGATTTCTTTTCATTGATTTAGTACCCTAGGGAGGTTAGTAGGGTCTTTACAAAGGCCAGGTGCTTGAGCAGCTTTTCCTGGCTGTCTGCTTGAATAAGGCAGTCGTCTAAGTATGGGTAAATTTGAATATTTCTTTGTCTGCAAAAGGCAATGGCCAGAGCCAGACATTTTGTGAAAACTCTGGAGCAGTAGATAAGCCAAAGGGAAGTGCAGAGAACTGGAAGTGTTAAGATCCTGCCCTGAAGTGGAGATATTTCCTGCATGATTCCCTGATAGGAATGTGGAGGTAGGCCTCTTTCAGATCTAGGGTGGCTAGTCAAGCATCCTTGGAGAGCATGTGTAGCAGCTGCTGGAGGGTGAGCATTTTGAATTTTGGGATCACCAGGAAGGTGTTTAGAATGGATAGATCGAGGATGGGGCACCAGATGTCCTCTTTTCTGGGCACCAGAAAAAGTCTGGAGTAGAAGACTTGGCCTATCTGTTCTGCAGGAACGTGCTCTACTTCCCTCAAAAAAAGCAGGGAATGGATTTGCTTTTGAGCATCTGCCCACCTATTTGGTGGTAGATCTGGGAACCCTTTTGGGGTTGGAAGGGTGTGGAAGGAGAATTTGTATCCCTGAGACACAATGTTCAAAACTCATTGGTCCTTGGTAATGGTGGCCCAGGTGATTGAGTGAAAGGAGAGTTTTCCTCCTAGGCATAAGTGAAGGTGGGCAGAGAGGAGGTAGGGAGGAGGCGAGTCATTTTGAGTTCTTACCATAATGGGGTGGATTAGAACTCCCTGGTTTTGAAGTGGAGGTAGTCCACTGCTTAGATCTCTGCATTCCTTGGGGCTGCTATCTGGGGGGGGGGGGGGGGGGGCTGTTTCCATGAGGCTTAGGCTGAACCTGTTTCCTCAGAGCAGGAAGGGACCAGTGCTTGGAGGGACAATAAAATAGAACAAGAATGTTCCCAATGCCTGATGAATCTAGGAGGCTGAACCTGTAAAAAATCTTTAACTGTTTGCATGGATTTTGCTTTTTAGGACCTCTTCTGCCTTAGTGCCAAATAAGTTATCTTTGTGCAAGGGGGCATCCAACAATTTAGACTTGACATGGTCTGGCAGGGGTTGTTCCTTAAACCATGCATGTCTTCTAATGACAGATCCAGTGACTGCTGCCCTGCAAGAAGCTTCTAGGGCATCAAACCTACAGTGCAAAGTGTGTTTAGTTACTTGACTTGCAGAATGCATCAAGTCTTGTAAATCTTTAGATTCTGTCCAAGCAGGAAAGGAAGACATTTTTTGTTTAAGGAGTTCCAAGGTATGTCGCTGATATTTAAGCATATGGAACTGACAATTTAGTGCCCTAAAAGCAAGAGTAGCTGAGGTGTATACATTTTTACCCCATCTGTCCAGTGCTCGGGAATCCCTGTCTAAGGGGGTGGGATTCTTAGCAGAGGTTGTTTTAATCCCTTTTGGCCCTTGAGAAATGACCTCATGGTCAGCTGTTGGATTTTTAAAAATATATTTGTGTGAGTCAGGGACTCAGTAGTACCCGTCTGGTTTTCTGGAAGCAGGAGGTAGGGCATCAGGAGTCAAGCTGGATTCAAGGAAAACATCATCCACCACATCCAGGACTGGGGGGATGGCCAAGGGTCTGTGTTGTGGAAGATCTAGGAATTCCTTGGGTCTCTTTTTAGACTGGGGGTAGTCCTGACTCTCCCACTGGAAATGCTCCCTTAAAGTATGCAGGGTTTCCCCAAAGGAAAAATCCTCTGGGGGAAGAGGCTGAAGGAATGGACTCCTCTGCATCAGAATCCTCGTAAGTGGAGAGGGGTTGCATAGCTTCATAGTCAGATGCATCTGATTCATCTGACTCTTGTTCAGACAAAACTACTGAGGAGAGATCTCTTTTCCTTTTTGAGGGGGTAGCTTGGCTTCCCCTGATCAGCATGATAAGGTATTCCACCATTTTAAGCATTTGAGACTGAGGCAAGGTAGCAGGAGCCTGAGAGTGGGTAGTTGGTTTTTTGGGTGTGGTTCGAACCCTGGCCCTAAATAATTTGGTTGTTTTCGAAAGAACGGTAGTCATGAAAGATGTCGGTTTGTGTCGAGATTCGGTGGTGCGAAGGACTTCCTCGGAAGCCGGTGCCTGCTCAGCAGCTCTGGACCCATCCAAAGTAGAGACAACTGCAGGATCCTTAGATGAAGAAGAGTTTTGCGGCATACCGGACTCCAAAGGGGTCTCAATAGCGGCCTGCAAATCAACTGAAGCAGGCATCAGGGGCTGTGAAAGCAACTCACCGAGTACTGGAGGACTAATGACTAGCTTAACGGAACCATTGTCAGTAGGTTTGGACCTGTGCGGTCCATCTCTGTCTTTATCTTTACGTTTTTTCAGAAGATCTGCTGTCAGATGGCTTACAGAAGCCATATCGGAATTTGAGGGCTGTAAATAAAAATATCTGGCTACAATAAGGGTCCAATGACCGATAGTTCTGGTGTTGAGCAAAGCACAGAAGTGACAACAGATGACATTGTGATCTGGGCCTAGACAAGTGACCCAGTAAGAGTCAATGCCTCGGTGTGGTATTTGCTTTCCACATGCGAGATAATTAACTTTTTCTGACATCGGTTAGTACAAGAAAATGGATCTCCAACAGGTTACTTAACTTTAGAAGATTTCAACTTTAATTCGGAAACGAAAACTCAGGTAGCATCTGACTACTTCTGCTTTGGGGTCCACGGCAAGAAAGACTGATGTAATGGCGTTGGCTGCCTTACTTTATACTAGTGATGACTTGACTTCAGTCCTCAAGCAAAAGCAACCAACACAGAAATACTAAGTCTCTGGTATTCGGGCCGGCCAATATCCATTGGCTTCCAATTAGCTTGAGAGCAATTCCTATACCACACAATGATGTTGTTTGTCAGTATGCTCTCAATCTCTGTAAAAGGTAAGGAGGACATGTTGGGTGAGGTTAGCTCTTTGAAGTCTCCTAAGGAAGTGGATATGTTGTTGGGCTCTCTTTATAAGGTAGGAAGTGTTTGTGGCCCAACTTAGGTCTTATGAGATATGTACCCCTAGTAATTTGATGCTATTTACTCTCTCCACTGCAGCACCATTAATGAAGAAAGTGGTGTGTGGCTTATTCTCCTTCCTAAAGTCGAGGATTTCCTTGTTTTTCCCAGCATTTAGTGCTAAGCTGTTGTCAGTGCACCAATGAATGAGTTGGTTCACCTCCTCCCTGTAGGCCCCCTCATCATTCTTCTTGATAAGGCTGATTACTGTGGTGTCTTCTGCAAATTTGATGATTCTGCTTGACTGATGCATAGTTGTGCAGTCATGTGTTAAACTATGAAAAGAAGTGGACTGAGTATGCAACCTCATGGGACCCCGGTGTTTAAAGGTCATGCTGTTTGAGTGATGTTTTCCTGCTTGAACTATTTGTGGCCTTTCAGTCAGGAAGTCGAGGATCCAGTTGCATAGTTTGTATGCCTAGATTACTCAGCTTAGACAGCAGTTGTTGTGGAATTACCGTATTGAAGGCAGAGCTGAAGTCTATGAACAGTATGCATATGTAAACGTCCTTATTTTCCAGTGTTCCAAGGTGTGATGAAGTGTTAAGGTTATGGCATCTGCAGTAGAATAATTTGACATGTATGCAAATTGCAAAGGATCAAATGTAGCAGGTAGGCAGGATGGTATGTGATTCTTTACCATTTTTTCAAAACACTTCATTACTGAGTTAAGTGCAATTGGCTGGTAATCATTTAATGATACTGGAGACGGTTTCTTGGGCAGAGGGATGTCGTCATTGGTCAAAGCATTTGGGCACTTTTTTCTGGCTGAGAGATGTATTAAAAATGTCTGTGAAGACTGGTGCCAGCTGATCAGCACAGTTTTTAAGTAGCCTCCCTGGGATCATATCTGGACCAGCTGCTTTACCCAGGTGAACCCTACATAGGTTCCTGCATACCTCTTCCAAGTTGAGGCATAGTGATATGGCATCTGCATTGATGGGTAGTCTCTTTGCTGAGGTTCTATTTGATTCCTTGAATCGACTGAAGTTGATGTTTAGCTCTTTTAAAAAGTCTGGGTTATCATCACATTGCGTGGATGGTGGCTTATAGTCAATGATGTTTTGGAACCCTCTCCACAGCCACCTGGGATCTTTCTGGTCAGTCAGGTGTCTCTGTATTTATAGAATGTAGGCCCATTTTGCTACTGTCACACCATTGTTCAAGTTGGCCCTGGCGTTTTTCAAAGCATCTCTGTCTCCAGCCTTAAAGGCAGCATTACGTGCTCTCAGTAATTTGTATACCTCACTGGTGAGGCAGGGATTTTGGTTGGTTCTGATGGCTACATCCTTCAGGGTGGTGACATTCTCAGTACATTTGGAGATGTATCCCACAACCGTTTCTGTGTTCTCATCCACCAAATTAATACATTAATTTGTGGTGGCAGCCTCTTTGAATAGACTGCAGTCAGTGCATTCAAAGCAGTCTTGCAAAGCTGAGACAGCTCTTTCAGGCCATATCCTCATTTGCTTCTTGAAAGGTTTTTCCCTAACTAGCATTGATTTACAGGCAGGAATAAGCAGGATGGAAATGTGATCGGAGGTACCCAAAAAAAAAAAAAAAAAGTGACGCCCCGCATGGCTTTGGCTACTCTGGCTTGGCTAGCAAATGCACTACTCACTCTAGCTGTATTTACTTTGGCTTACAAATTTTACTGAATTTTTGAATGTGGGAAGGTGTTATGGTCATTTTGCTGTGTTGAATCTTCTGGAATCTGGCTCACCATGTGAGTGGTTTGCAGGACTGACATCTGCAGGCCCTGTGAGGCCTGAATCACTGAACGAACTGGGAATACTGCTAATGATTCATCCAGACTGCTGTAGCTACTTTGTCTCTCGAATAAACAACAAAAACAATGGAGAAATTGTAGGAGATTTGACAGACCTAGGAAAAGGAGCAATATACCTGGCGTCAGCGTCACAGTAAGGAAAGCTCCACTCAAGCCTAAAATTCCTTCTATGCTACTGGCTAACATAACATCTCTGGATAACAAAATGGACTTTATCAGGTTAGACATTAACACAAACAGTAAGGTAAGGAACAGTTGTATTATTATATTCACTGAGACATAGTTAAATTCAAATAGCAGTGGCCAAGCTGTTGGAATAGACAAATTCTCCTTATTCAGAGCAGACAGGTCACAGGTTCTCAGTGGCAAAACTAAAGGTGGGGGGTCTGTATATACAACAGCTGGTTTGAAAACAATGTCATTACTAGCTACTGCTCAGCTGACATTGAATACCTTACAATTAAATGTCGTCCATTCTACTTGCCCAGGGAGTTTTCAACTATCTTTATAAGTACAGTTTACATAAAGACTGGTGCCAGGACACTAATAAAACACTCACCAGCCTGTACCATCTAGCCAGTGATCTGAAAAAACAGAACCCAGCATGTGCCAACATTTTAGCTGGGGATTTCAATCAGGCCGTACTGAAAACTGTGCTTCCAAACTACCAGCAGTATGTAAACTTCTCTATATGAGGTGATAAAACACCTGATCAAGTGTACACAAATATGAAACATGCATTTAAAGCAGTCCTCCAACGGATGGTGCATCTGTGCTGGAATTTTTGTACAGTAATAACTGCATTCTTTTCCTATAGTAGTACTGCCATACTGGAATGTGGTCCATGCTGTAGCATTACAAGCCCATAATGGCACTGCCATGGAAAATGTGTTCCATGCACTCACAGCTATATTATTACTTCATAATGGCATGGCCGAGTCAGAGGATTTTTTTTTCTTAAATCTTTCTTGTACTGAAGCCATCCATCAGTCCTCCCTACTGCATAGCTGTCATTAGTTACCTCTTATGTCAGACTTCCTTGTACTTTATACTAACCTCCATTGATAATTTGCCTTACAGTACATCACTCCTGCCCAGTCTGAGGCAAAGTGTGAAAACTAAGCATTGATGAAGCTATGTTCTGGGCAGCCAGAAAGGGTTTCTTTGAATTTGATTCCCCTGGCCTATTTATGTTAGTAACAACAGCAGTCTGACACCCTCTTCCTCACCCAGTGTCATCCAAAGCTACACCTTTGTCTTCTCTGCACCTACCGAACATGGTACTGTGTTGCACACAGCTTGGTGGATATAAGTCTGGGCCAGATGGTTGCTTGATGGATCTCTTGACAATTCTAGGAGTCTGTCATTCAGTAGGTGAAGCTGCTCCCCCAGAATGGGGAAGATGACATCAGCCACTCACTCTCACCTACCTTAATTAGCTCCCCCATCACATGGGTCACTAATTATTCCAAGGATGTATGGTTCTCAGGCAAGGCTTTCTCTCTCTCTCTGCCACTGGGCTAATAGCTAGTCTGCAATGTGTTTCATACAGTAACAGCTACACTAATTCCCCATGATGGTATGGCTATGCAATACTTGAATGTGTCCCCTACAGTAACAGATATGTGGGCACCTACAAGGAGCCACTTACGCTGGACTGTTTTTACTCTAACTGAATTACTGTTTCAAGGCTGAACATCCATGCCGAGATCATGTGTGCAACAAAAGGCACATATAACTGTTCCAAGGTGTCACACTCCTACTAAAATCTGTTCTGTTACTTCAGCTACAGTTTCCAATAATGTGACGGTACTCCATTCCGCAGATGTCACATTTGCTTCCAGGCATACAAGTGTGTGCCCCTGTGGAAGGAAACCATCCTAAGGACTCCTCTTACTGCTTTATTTCATCCAACACTCAAACGATGCTGCAGTTCACATCACCACCACTACATTCCCATTGTCTCCAGCCACCATTTATTTATGCACTAATTCACTAACCCTCTTACCTCCATTTCCCCAATGCCATTTGCCCCTCATATCATAACAGATACCCCTGATATTAATATCATATGAAAGTGTTGGTCATCTTGCTGCCCTTCATGATGATCTCTGCCAGTGATGAAACTGAAAAGGCACGCACAAACAACATTTCCATCAGGCCCTCTCAACACTATAGAGCTGAACTCCTATATTTATGATGTAACATTTCTGAATCTGAAAATGAAACAATGTTTATCATAAATGCATGTCATATAGTCAAATTTCATGTTTAGCACACTAACACTTTGGAGTGTAAGCATGCTGTGATACCATTGTTTCACTGTTTTCATTCGTTTTACACTTCTGACTTTGTTTGCACCTTGTTCTTTTTCAGTCCTTCCTCATCTGACCTCTGCAGCGACCTTTCCCTTTCCCTTTTCTACCTGTGAAGCTGCTATTTCAGCATATTTTATAGTTAACTGAGCAATGACTTCATCACAATTTAATTTTCTTCCATCTTTTTCATCTGGGCAAGTCTTAGTAGAACATAACTACTTATTTTTAATAGTGTTACGAATGTGTTTGTCAACTTAATTTGCTGAGAGTCACGCAGTCTGTAAATGCAGGTTGTGGGAATCAATCCCAGATAGACAATGCCAACTCAATAATGCAGGAGGATGAATGATAATTATGACCTAGATAACACGTGATTGATCAGGTATTCCAGCTGTTGCATATGATTGGTCAGGTGCATGCCAAAGGGGTCATTATGTTTTATGACTGGTCTGATATGGGCCTAAAAAAAGTGGCACTATGACTTCCTTGGACCAGGATACCATGCCCTTACTTGTAAGTTGGGTGACAAAATGATTTTCTTATTACCTTGGCCACATGTTGGTTAAAGGCCAAATTACTGTCTACATATGTTCCCGGATCCCTGACTACTGGGTCAACACTTAGAGGTGCCTGTCTTATCCATGGAGTAACTAATTACTCCTACGTAGCAGTTTTCCATAAAGGCAATATACAGGATTTCTTGGCAATGAGTTTTAGACAGTGACTTTGTCAGCAGCCATTTGTCTGTGTTAGACCTTCTTGTAAGATATTTGTGCCATGGGGGACATGTTTTATTTGTCTGTACCAAATGAACTTTATTCTGCCACACATAACCAGCTGTACAGCTTCATAATGCAGCTCAATATGTTTATGCAGTTACTGTTTAGCTGGGGGGGGGGGGGGGGTATTACTTTTTTCTACCATTCCTGGATTGCAGAATGAGAAATGGAATGAACTGTTACATTAATATGTATTCTGTATCAAAAATAAACTGGATGATATTTGAATGCATCTATTTCTTAGTCTTAAGTGTTTCTACATCTTTCATTAACTATACAAATTCAGTCCATCTATCCAATGCTGACTGGCTCAAAGCTATGTTATTTGTTTTATGAGCCTCTTTGCTGCATCTAGTTGTCATTCCTTCCATCCATGCATACAAACATAGGTCTGTCTCTTTCTGTGAGTCATCTTCTAGCCTATTCATTAGCAGAATTACAGGGAAATCTCACTGTGGCAGTAAACACGTTGGGCACCTTCACCTCCCACCAAACTCCAACTCTAAAATACCAGGTTCAGAGGACAGAGGCAGAGTATGCGATGAAAAAAGAAGTGCAGACTCTTAAGAACTTTACTATGAAATATTAAAATCAATTAACAGACGCTCATGCTCAAGGTGGGGAAACAAGTTAACTGTAGCATACTCTAATATGCCTGATGACGCACACAGGAGTGTGTCCTAATATACTAGCTCACTAAAGCTGCCCTGTATAGAGTCCTGCTGAAGAAAACAGCTCCACCAGGTAACTAGTTCATGAGTTTTGTCAATGATTAAATGTTAACAATGAAAACACATTTAACCCTCCTGGTAGTGAGTATGTAATAACAGTGCTATTAGGTTTTTCAATATGAACAGACTTCTGTGACAGATTCTTTCATACAATGGGATCCCGAAGGTTTGGCTTACTGTATAGCCTTAACACCTCGAGCTGTACTAAAACATAGTGAGGTAAGCTGAGGTGAAGTAACACAAGTAAGGTAATGTAAGGTAGCCTGACGTGCTGAAAGGAAAGATTAATGGGACTATGACATTCCAAAATCCCTGGGGTCTCACAGCGTAAGAATAACCAATATTATGCATGAAGACAAATACATTAAGAAATAGATGCGCATAACATAACGCTGCATTAATTAGATGAAACTGACTGCTGCTGACGTTGCTGCTCTGGTATGAAGGCTAATTGATCAAGCTGATGCTATTTCTGTATTATAATTTCTGGATAGTGCTTCTATTTTTCTATTCCTTCCTGGCCCACATGTAACCTTCACTGCTTTGATCAGTGAATTCAGAGGAGAGAGTCAAATGAGGTTTATCAGAATACATACATTAGGCATACTGTAGAATCTAACATTTTAAGTCCTATCACTGTGTATTCTCCCTCCCAAAAATATCCCCCAGCTTTTTCATCTGTCACCACAGAGGGTACCTGGTATATTTTGTATAACTTGACCTTCTAATGGATTTTACAGTATTGACATGAATTTTATTCAATTTTATAAGTATAGCAACTATTTATTTAAATTATTAAAAGATAGATGAGCAAACGGAAGAATTCCATTTTCAGACAGAAAGAGTAGAGAGCCGCATACACCATGATTCTGTTGCCCTGAGGAGTTGTGTTGTATTTTATTTTTGTATGTTTGCTTGTGGATTTATTCATGTGTGTGGCTTATTAACAGTGAAGACAGCAAAATTACAAAACACCTCTTATTAAACAATTAAACATATAAAAATTGTTAGAAAATCCTTCCTATCCAGTTCAATATATGAATTACATTGTCATTTTGAAAAGGAAATTTCAAGATACTATCCTGTTTTTCAGTTCTGGGGTTAGCAACATATGAAAATTCAGTAAAGTATCAGATTCTCTCACAATTACAAAGACATCAGTCTAAGAAAACTGTTTGCATATCCATTATTATTTTTATTTTTCTCTCTCTCTAAGCCAGCCCATCCAATAAGTTATTCTATTCAAACTCCTCATAAAATTCTTATAAGTACTCCTAATTTCTATAATAACTGCATAGAAAACTTTTTTATAAGTTTTTTCTAATTGTAAGACTAATATATTTTAATCAGTATTAAAAGGTGGATAATCAAACCAAAGCCACATTGCACACAACAGCAAGTTACATGTCAAAACCATTTACAGATTATTAAAATGGCATTGCATAATACTACCTTTGTTTTAGTTCCAGTAATTAAAACTATCATAATGAAGCTTAGGAACAGAAAACAAACTTAATGACAGGGGAATTGCATGATAGTGTGTGTCAATGCAACACCATATTTAAAAAAAGTGTAGCCTAAAACTACTGAATTTATTCTCTGTTTTGAATACAAAAATTATCTAATTCATCTTGGTCCAGTTTGTAGGAGTCTGTAGGGTGCAGCCTGTATAATGCCACTCAGCTGTTTTTACCTCACCGAATGACCCAAAAAGATCCCACGTTTGTATTGTCAAATACAGTACAACAGTGATGTGTGCAAGTTTCTAAAAATCAAACACGGATAATACCTTACATTTTGTAGCTGATCTAAAACAAAGTGAATGATTTCACTACTGAACTGCAGAAATTAAAAAAGTTAGAGGTATTAAAAGCTGATGATTAAGAGCGATCAGTGGCAAACATCTGACAAGGCTTCCCATGATAAATACCATCTATGGAAATATGATTATTGTATGGCACAGTTTTTTCTACATCTCCGAAGGACTATTAATAGAGAAGGCTACAAATGCCTGAAAACTATCGATCATCATGCATCCTGCAAGCGCCGACTCACTTGCAGGCCTTAAAAGGCAACGTGATTACACCTTTACCCAAGAATGCTTCATAGATAATGTGCTCACTAAGTTTCAGGATGTTAGCATTATCAAGAATTTTCAATTAACCAGTTAAATGGCAGAAGTAGAAATAGATTATCATATAACTGTAGAGGTCATGGCAAACTATGTCCAGGATAATGAAAAAATGTAAGTTTTTTCATGAAGTGCCAGCCTATGTATGCACAAGAAAGCAAGCAAGTATATTTTCCACTGAAAACTCTAGCACCTCCTCTGTGTAGCTTTCAAAGAGTATAAACTTACAAACATGAGCAACTATACATAAACATGAGCATTGTGATTTTTCTACCATCTTATGTCCTTTTCCTTATATATCTTACAATAGAGGCAGGAATTTAAAAGATATGTATCTCTATAGGGCCCTTGCTATTTCAGGTACCTTCCCCTGTAGGGGCTTGTTTGAGTTATATACCTGTTCAGAATTTTTTTTTTAAGATCAGTGGTGTTAGGTATGTACCTACTGATAGATACACTTGTAACACAGGAGTGATATACATACTTAAATGCCCATGTGACTTATTATACTTAGGGGAACCAAAAAAGCGTTCAAACTAGGTTTGCAGGAACATGCAAGAGATATTAAACTTAATTGTGATAGTCCAGTATCTCTGCGTTTTAAGTTATGTCATGGAAGTGATCATTCTGGTTTGCAAGCTAGCATTCTGGAACAAATATAGTCAAAATATTGTGATGCTACAGTACTTAAAATAAGCTGCTATATAAAGAGTCTATTTTTATTTTAAAGTACGGCAATTTAATTTCTTGTGGTTTTAACTGGATGTAACTGGAGGCATCTGATTTAATTATCTATCAATTATTTAATTAGATAATTATTTTATTCTTGTATATATAGTTACTCATGTTTGTAAGCTTATATTCCTTGAACGCTACACAGCCTAGGCATTGGAGTTTTGTGTATGTTCTTTGATTTGTAGTAAATTTGGAACAGCAACCTTTTGGTGTTTTTCTTGTTTTTGTTTTATTAATTAGATCTGTGGTTGTATGCATATTTTTCACTGAATTGGGTGATGGGATGTACCAAAGAAAGAGCTGTGAAACATGTATCAGCATCTAACTAGAGCGATACACTCCACAATGACCTAACTTTCAACCACAGATGAGTACAAGTCATGGAAAAAATAAATAAATAATGGAAAAGCTGACATTTAAGAGTTTGAAAGCTTTCTCTCCACTCAAAGAACTGCACAAAGAACAATGGCATGATCAAAATGTTTTTCTGGCACTTAATTCCTGAAGTACTGCTTACCCTCATGACACCTGCGGTACTGTCCAATGCCATGCACATAGCAAACACTTAACTGGATGGTGATCAATCATTAAGATTCTGCCACACCCTTCTTTAGGTCCCCATTTAAGCTGGAAGCTGCATCTATCTCTGAATATATACTTTTTATATTTCAATGGAACAGAACGCCCATAATGGATTCTGTACATAACTTCAGCACGTACTCCGTAAACTTTATGCCTAAACTGTGGATACTTTGTTGAGCCGCTGTTAATTCTTGAATCTATAAGTCAAATAGACATACTTATCACTAACAGTACAAGTTTAAAGATCACCTCTCATTGCAAAGCTAATCACGTTGTGCCTGAAAACAATGTGTGCAACAGGTTCACAACATTAGTAGACATTTCAAGGTTATTTTAGTCTAATGAAATATCAAGTATAGCTTTATCTCCTTTCTCAAGTTAGTCCCAGGATAAATTAAAGAGCACCCATATGGTTATCATGGTTTAACTTAAAGGAATACACAGGAACATAGTTTACACTACAGTGGAAGTTTGTTTCAGAGAACGGGAGGTGTTGGTTGATGACTCTCTCCCCATTGCATTCTACTTATCTATTGATGAAAGTTCAGGTCTCTGGCTCTGGTGTTAGCTGAACTGTTTTGACTTACTGAGCTACTGAAGTTCTAGCACCACCAGATCTCTAATGTTGAGATAAGCAAGGCAGAAATCACCCCTCAGGAATCTAACAGAGATCTTTTCTATTAGGAGCCTCAGGGACTTTTCAAGCTTGTTGAGATGTTGTATGACATACATACGGTATGGACTGTTGTGCTCTATAATGGATCTGATCAGTGCTGAATACAAGGGGGCAAAAGCATCTCTGGATCTATAAGAAATACTTTTGTCCATTAGTTATGCTGTGTAGAAGGATTTCCTGAAGGGATAGCATGTGATAATCAAAGGAGAGGGAACGGTCAGCTCAGGTGACCAGGTCTCGGACAACCTTTTTATTTTGTAAGGGTGCTTTTCTCTATACTGTACATTGAGTAACTTGTGTTTTCTGAACAGAAAAAAAAACATACTAAACTTTTTCAAGTTCAGTTTAAATCCATCTTTCTGTACGCCATGTCTAAACTAAGATATACTCTTTTGGAAGCGTCCAGATACCTGAAAGGGTATTAACAATTACATAGAGTTTCAGCCACCTGCAGATCTGGTTAACCAGAGGACTTGGTTATTCTGGAGATCAAAAAAGTAGATTCCATAACACTAATAACAACAATTGGTTAAACATTCAAATATTCTGAGAATATGAATTTAAAATACATCAAATGACTAATATAACATCTTTACCTAAAATACTCTTACTTTTTAGTGAAGTAACCACTCTGAATATCAGTAATAACTTTTCACTTTCAAGAATATATAAAACTTTAAGGTCAGATTTGCAAATAATAGAAGATTTGTTGTGGAGTTGCACAGAAAAAGTAAACAAATTCAGTTTTTCAGAAAATGAGAAAACTTTAATATAAAAATCTATCAATCAAATAACGTCATCTCCTTTTTGGAAAATTTTCACATGGAAATATATACATAGGAGTTTTATTACCCCACACAAAATTACAATGACTACAAATAATGGTATAAATAAATGCTGGAGATGTGAGGAGACATTATGTGCAGACTGGGTACATATACTTCTTGAATGTAAAAATGTAGTACCAATCTGGACTGAGTTTAAAATCTTTATACCTCATACCATGCTTTTCGGCCCCAAAACTTGGACCGAACCACAAAAGGAGGGGGAGTATCGATATTCATCAAAGATACCCTCACCTCTAGGTTGGTGGCAAAGCACGAAGCATCAGAGACTATCCATGTGCAACTAACAGTGGGTAAAACTGCCTTCCAGTTTATAGCCTGCTACAGACCACCCTCGCAAACCCAGGAACCCCACTCGGCCTTTCTGAGAACACTGGAAAATATGAAGGTCTCTCCAAACACCATTATATTGGGCGACTTCAGCTACCCAAACATAGACTGGGAGCATTACTCTAGCTCCAACACCCTAGCCCAAAGGTTCCTAGAATTTATAAACTCAAATGCTATGGAACAACTTGTTACCACTCCCACAAGAGGGGAAAACATACTGGACCTGATCATCACCAACATGGGGACTCTATGCTCCAGACCAGAAGTGTATCCCTCAGATCAGACCATAAACTAATCTCACTGGATATTCACATCCCAACCCCACCCCCTGCCCAGAAAACCACAGTGAAAAACTTCTCTAAAGCAAATTTCACACTCCTCAAAACCGAGGTGGAATCCTTCAAAGCCCCCGGGCCTGTGGAAAATACAGCCCAGACTGCAGAATCCTTTATAAACGCATTTTATGAACACCTTCAGGAATACATGGATCATGCGATCCCAAATAAAACCAAGACCCAATCCTCCAAAGGCAGACGTCCTGTCTGGTGGACCCCAGCCATAAACAAACTATATAATAGAAGGAGGAAGCTACTAAATGATAGAGCAAAATCCCAAAAAGGGAAGGCATCACTGATCAGTATTAGCAAAAAACTATGGGCACCCATAAAATTGACTAAGGCCAGCTTCGAGAGAAAAATTGCACAGGACACTAAGGATAATCACAAGGCTTTCTTTAGTTATGTTAGGAACCTGGGTGGTAATTCCCAGATATGCTCAGAATTAGTCCAAAATGAATACACTGAACCCACAGACATTGCCAACATCCTAGCTGACAGGTTCAGCGCAAACTTCTCCCCCCCTCCCCACCAAAAGGGCAAATATCTATCCCAGCAGAGTGCTGCCCCCCTGACATCTCAGATGCTCAGGTAAGAGCCGCCCTGTCCAAAGCAAAAAACACAGCATCAATGGGACCAGACGGTGTCCCGGGCTACATCCTACATGAACTCCAAGAAGAGCTAAACCCAAACATAAAACTACTGTTCAATCTCAGCCTTACTACAGGATATGTGCCCAAAGAGTGGCGTACAGCAACAGTGGTCCCTCTCCATAAAGGTGGTGCCTCAACAGATCCTGGAAACTATCGCCCCATAAGCCTGACTAGCTTGGTTTGCAAAGCTATGGAAAGGATCATCATGGACCTCATAAATAAAGATATTGGGGACCTACAGACACTGGATCCTACCCAGTTCTGCTTTGTTAAGGGCAGATCCTGCCACTTAAACCTGGTTGATTTCTTTGAAACAGTCACCAAGGCCATTGACGAGGGGAAGGTGGTCCACACAGCCTACCTGGACCTCACAAAAGCCTTCGATACAATGCCCCACTCAGGCATTATAGATAAGCTCACCAGCTTAAATATAAACCCCTATGTCACTAGATGGATTGCAAACTGGCTCAAGGACAGAACCCACATGGTTAGAATTGCTGGAGCCATGTCAGACTCCAAACCAGTTACAAGTGGTGTCCCACAAGGCTCAGTCCTGGGACCTCTCTTGTTCGGTATATATTTCTCGGAGGTACAGGCCAACACGGAAGGACTGTGGCTGACCAAGTTCGCAGATGACTGCAAACTGGGTGCCATAATCGACTCTCCAGCCGACACAAGCATCCTCCAAAAGAGCCTCATAGAAACAGACAACTGGTGCCAGAGCCATGGCCTCAAGCTAAATGTCAAAAAGTGTATAGTCATCCCCTTTGGCAAAAACAAAGTGCCCACAAATTACCACATAGGTGGTAATCCATTAAGTACAGAAGAAGTAATTAGGGACCTGGGGACCCAAGTTGATAGCAATCTCTCATTTGACAACCACGTGGCCAAAGTGGTTAGAAAAACATTTTATATAGCCCACCTAATCATGAAGGGATTCACATCTAGATCAGGGGAGGTCATCGTGCCTCTTTACTCATCCCTCATCAGGCCCATAATTGAGTACAATGCCCCTTTTGGGATGTACCTTACCAGACACCTGCAGCAACTGGAAAGACCCCAAAAGTACCTCACCAAGAGGATCAAAGGGCTCAAACAGATGCCATATGCTGCCCGGTTAAAGAAACTCCAGCTCTACTCAGTGGCATACCGCCTGTTCAGAGGCGATCTGTGCCTGATGTATAAAGCCATGTCCAACCCAGAATTAATGGACATGCTGCACCTCAGAAAATCCAAATCCCATCGAGCTATGCGCTTGAGAGACTTGAACCTCAGCACTGAAATAAATAGGACATACTGGAGGGACAGATTCATAACCCAGAGGCTCCCTTCACTCTGGAATAAAATCCCAGTCCAGGTTAGGCAGAGTCCCTCATTGACTCTCTTCAAGAGGAATCTTGATGAGTGGATGGGAGATCGTAGGTTTACCCTGGGTATCACTTCTTTGTCACTGTTAGACAGAGGCACAGTATACTAACCTCGAAAAAGGGCATAGCAAAATAAATTTAAAATGGGTGGCGAAAGCCAAACATATTCGGGCTAGGTTTATAAATGCCCTAGGGCAGATAGCCTAGTATGAACCTATGAACCTATAAAAGCACTGTGGTCAGGCAAATGTGAAGTTTCAGATTCACTATTGCTGTTCAGTGCTCCGATACCTACTTGCATCCCAAGAGTACAAGTACATCTTCTTTGGTCCTTGTTAGCAATTGTGAGAAAGATTGTAACGGTTAACTGAAAATGTAAAAATATGCTCTTATTCTCAGAATTTGTATCATTAGCTAAGATTGTATGTAATAGGGAATTACAAACTATAACTTTAAGAACTAAAAAAATGACAAAAATATCTTGGCTAAAACTTAAACAATTGTTAGATAAGATGTGATTATGAATGTGACATTGTATCCATTATGGACTTTGTATATAGTTTATCTTTCAGTATTATGTTCTAAAATGTTTAATGTATTTATGTTTTTTTATGAAAATCAATAAAAATTTAAAAAAAAAAAGTAGATTCCACAGGACAGGACTCAGCAAAGATCCCTATGGGAGTCAACTAGTTACCACAGCAATATCCGAGGGGCACCTGGCACACCAGTTATGTGGGTTCAGTCTTTCAATCAATTGGCAGTACCGATTACCACATAAGCATCTATCTTTAAGAATGATAGTTTCCTTGCATTTCTGTCATTCTAACCATTTCAAGGTAAACTTTAATGAACAGGGTCACCACTGCTGACAGTTTGTATAATTCTCTCAAATAAATTAACAAGGTTTAACAGGCACAATCTCTCTTTGATAAAGCCAAATTGTTGGGGGTGAAGCTTAATGAGATAGTAATACAATACTTAATGAGGTTGTAATACAATACTTAGTGAGGTTGTAATACAATACTTAGTGAGGTTGTAATACAATACTTAGTGAGGTTGTAATACAATACTTAATGAGATTGTAATACAATACTTAATGAGATTGTAATACAATACTTAACAAGGTTGGCTATGACATGCTTCACTGATGGGAGTCATAAGGCTGATAGCTCTCTAATGGCCAGGGTCAGTGGCACTGCCACCCTTAAGGAGGAACATTATATTATCTTGACAGTGCACCAGCATTTGGGTACACAGCCTGTCGCTAGACTTAAGTTAAACAAATTAAGGGAACATTTATTAAAGCCTGTTTGAAGCTGTTTAGTAAGCATCAAGATATGTTATCAGGATCCACAGAGTACATTTTTTATTTGTTTATTATTTTAAGACCTTAACAACATGCTCCTCCGTAATGATATGGCTTAAGGGAAACAAGGATAAGTGGTGTTGGAATCGATGTTTTGTGGGTGAAGTTTGCAGAGAAGATATTTATTTTTAATGTCATTTGGGTCAGGGTGGAGGTGGTCCCATTAAGGAGAAGTTCAGACCAATAGTGAACATTACTTTATAGTGTTGTAACATAGCTAAAGAAAGATTTGTAGTTTTCCTTTGCTTCAGTAGCCAATCTCTGTTCAAGGGTTGCTTGACTTATCTTTATAATCAGAGTGTAGTTAGTTGATGTGGCATCCTCTGGCCCCCAACTTTAAGTTAAAAAGCACAAAAAAAGCCAAGGTCGTCTTCCCTTATAAACTGTATTAAGCTGAAACAAGCAGCTGCTACAGATTAGTTTACATCACACTGTCTGTTTCTATTTTGAATGCTGGTAATGCAATGAAGTATGACCGCCTTCTGTAGATGGCACCCCTAATATTATGATCACAAAGTAATTGCCCCTTCACCCTGCTCGAGCTGCATCTCTGCTTCCAGTGCTTTTTAATTTTTTTGGTAATATTTTTATACCATCTTCATTCTGTACAGGAATAAAGCACCTCATTGAAGTCAGCTGCTGTCTCTGTGTCCGCAGTTGTGATGTCATATAAAAATATAGAGATTTCAACAAACAAATGTACAAGATTTTCCTTTTTGAGATCTTTAAATACAGAGACATTAGTTAAGTAGTTTTGACAGGAAATATCACAAGTTTTTGTCCAGCGTCATTGGATGACACAATAAAGGAGCAGAACAGGTAGGGGCATGATCAGTGAGGACCAGATCCTGAATATTTTGCCCTCTAGTGGATTTGCTATCCATTTGATCAAGGAAATTCCTACATATCAAAAACAGAAATTTCTGAATATGCACTACAGTTGAAGTATAGTTATTCCAGTCTATATCTGTTAAATTGAGATGTGTGTATGTACATATATATATATATATATATATATATATATATATATATATAAATAAAAGAAATATATGATTGGCAAGATAGAATTTATCTTTTTCATTACATAAATGTCTTAGTTCAGAGGTTCATAAGCTAATACTACACTATCTTGAAGGGCCATTTTAAGCCTAACCAATAGCCAGAGGCCAGAATCAAACCCTGTACCTTGTGTCTATGAGGTGAAGACCTTAATCATTATGGCAAACCCTATAAAATTAAGCCAATGGCCTGCTGTGGGAATAGAACCCACAACCTTCTGTACCAGAGGAAAGTGTACTATCTATCGAGCTTTGATAAGTGTGTGTCTAACATGAGAGTGTGGGAAGATGGTGGATAAGGAAAAGTAGAGGCAACACCCAAGTTAATGAACACTAAAGTAACACTAGTAATTACAAAGCATATATATGAGCAGCAGTAGCCAAGACTATGCTTCAACATGTACATGTCTACTACAACTTCAAGCTAAAGCTTGCAGTCCACATTTAGATCCACTTTTTGTGTTCTAAACTAAATGATTTTTTCTACTGATCTGAGAAAGTTCAGAAGTTAAACTTGTTCAAACAATAGCTACTAAAGCAAACACTAAGTGCAAAAGTCAACAGTAAAAGCTTCTTTATAATAACAGTCACTGTAATTTCATCAGTACTGTAATATATTACAATACAAATAAAACCAGAATTATATTTTTCTATAAACTTTTATAAACATATTTTCATATCCTGTAACCTAGACGTATAATGTTAGATCACTTTTATTCAGCTAGATTAGAGTTTTTACACGTCATTAATAAATTCCTGAGTGCTTATTCACATGGACATTAACAGAATATGGAAAATTATGCTTATTTATATAAACAATATAAAAAAGATGAATATTTCTCAAGTTATACAATATACAATTTACAGTGCTATCTATGACAGCTTTCTACAGCATCTAAGGTTTTACTTGCTTTTGGAAACATTAAGATATGGAAATATGAATGTCTTTATAATTTTGAGCAGCCATGTAGCAATATCATCAGTACAGGGACAATGCATTTTTTGTCTCCTATCATTACATTTCACACTGTGCACTGACAATAACGTATACCCGTCTTGTTTATGAAAATATGACCTAGTGACAAAAGGTGATTAATATCTCCCATGCATGACATCCTACATTAACAAGTGTCTTTCTGTTACTTGCACTTCATGCATTCATATGCTACTATCAACTGATAAGTCACTTACTTAAGGAAACCAACCCCATAAGTTTTAGGGCACCATAAAGAGATACAGGTGTTAAATGGATGTTTATAAAAATGTGCTACAGCCATGAATGACTTAAATATATAATGACTGATGCAAACTGGGAAATGGTAAAAGGTGAAAATTCTAAAAAGTTTAATTATGCTGATGATGCAATATTAAAAGCTAAAATTTCATTATGAATGAAATAGTTACTTATGAGGACAGGGGAGGTTTTGAAGAAAGTTGAGACTGAAGTAAGTAAAAAGCAACGTAAAAGTCTTGGAGATAGGTGGGACAGGAGGATGTATTTTATTGAAACTAGTTACATGGTTTAAGAATACCTTTTGGATAAGAGATAACTGTAATCAAGAGTGGACACATTTAATAAGCATGTTACAAAAGATGGTCAAGATGTGGAGAGTTTTTCTTATGAGCTTTCTGGGAAAAAAGCATATTTGATTAATACTGTGGTGCTGGGAATTTTAAGTTATACTGGAAGAAGGAAGAGTATTCTCTTTCCTCAAAGTAATAGAAACAGATTTTCTAGGAATAATATTTTGCCTCAAGACCTAAACCTATTAAGAGCATACCTCTCAACTTCTTAGAGAAAGAAATCTGAAGAAAGCCAAAACTAAAAGTGGGACAAAGGTCCAAAATAGGGACAATTTTTATTGCTCTTACAAACTTAGAAAGTTGATAAAATAACAGGTTTTACATTCGCATGAATTTTATGAAGGGTATAAATTCAAACTCAAATGTCTGTCATTATTTTCTAACTCCGGTCTTTAATGATTTGTCACTAATTTGCCAGAAAACCACAATTTTAAGAAAAACTGACCAAAAATAGGAGGCAAAAATCTGGACATTCTGTGAAAATCTGCACAGTTGAGAGGTATGATAAGAGGGAAACAGTGTATAACAAACAGAAAAATAGTGTTTAAGTTACCTGAACCCTATATATATATATATATATATATATATATATATATATATATATATATATATATATATATATATATTGCAGAAAACGAACCCAAGTAGAGATGTATAGAAGGTGCTGGTTCAAATACAGTAGTAATAATCCAATGAGATAATCCAATCCAACGAAAAACCAAACACCAGCTTTATTAACAAACGTAAGCGCTTTGACGGAGATGTATTCCGCTTCCTCAGACGTACTACAAAACACTCATACATTTTCTCTTATATAGTACCACATCATTGATTCATTGATCGTTCAGTAATTGATCCTTGTAATTGCAAAGTTGTAAAACAAGGATACTAATAGCAATGCATGGTATGAAAGAAAAACACATTGCCTAATACATAATTACATAAATATAAATAGTAAATCTTCAATGATTACCATATAAATAGATGACATGAATAAAATATTATAAAATCATGCAAATGCAAAACAAAGTAAAAAGAACAAAATGAAACACATATGACTAAAGTTCAGATTATAAAAGTGTATATATGACCTTAAAATATATATAATTTATATGTCTATTACTTAAGAGACCTTGCTTTAAGCATGGGCTTAAGGGAAACACTCTCATTAAGCCCACTGTCCTTGTGTGCGGCGAGTCTAAGGATCCACCTGACTTCAGCCTGTTCAGTCAGGTTAATAATATTACCTAACCTAATGTTGTTATTCTGTACATGCAACACTTGAAATTTAAAAACATGTTCCTTGCCCTTATGAAGAGTGTGTTTGGCTAGGCACTATATTCATGTTGTCTAGAGAGACAATATATGTGGTCCCTTATGCGCTCCCTAAGTGTTCTGTTCGTTTTGCCCACATAGAAACAAAAACACACAGTGGGCCACATATACTACATTTTTAGTGTTACAGTTAGATTGATATCTGATTTCCCATAGCCTACCGGTATCAGGATGCTTAAAAAATCTAGACTCATCTATACAGCTACATTGGGCACATTTACCACATTTTTTAGTCCCTAGATAGGGTTGGTTGTATTGCATCCTACTATCACTTAAATCAGTGTAACACAAATGCTGTTTGAGACTTTTCATATTTCTATACGTATATAATGGATGATTGCCTACCAATTCTCTAGTCCTATTATCCACCATAAGCATATTCCAATTGTTAGAAATAGCTTTTCCATTTCTTTCTGTCCTCTGCATCTTGCTCTGTCACACCAACCACCTGCATGTCCTCTCTCACCAAATACATAAACCTTATCTTAGGCCTTCCTCTTTTCCTGTTACCTGGTAGCTTCATCCTTAGCATCTTTTTCCCAATATACTCAGCATCCCTCATCAACACATGTCCAAACCAACGTAATCTTGCGCCTCTGGCTTTGTCTCCAAACCTTCCAACCTGGGCTGACCTCTAATATACTTATTCCTAATCCTGTCCACCCTCGTCACACCCAGTGCAAATCTTAGCATCTTTAACTCTGCCACATCCAGCTCAAACTCATGCCTTTTTGTCAATGCCACTGTCTCCAACCCATATAACATAGCTGGTCTCACTACCCTCTTGTAGACCTTCCCTTTCACTCTTACAGGTACTAGTCTGTCACAAATCACTCCAGACACTCCTCCACCCACTCCATCCTGCCTGTACTCTCTTCTTCACCTCTTTTCCACACTGACCGTTACTCTGAACTATTGACTCCAAGTATTTAAACTCATCCACCTTCACCATCTCTACTCCTTGCATCCTCACCATTCTTCTATCCTCCCTCTCATTCACACACATATAATCTGTGTTAGTCCTGCTGACCTTCATTCCTCTTCTCTCTAGAGCATACCTCCATCTCTCCAGGGTCTCCTCCACCTGTTCCTTACTCTCACTACAGACCACAATGTCATCTGCAAACATCATAGTCCACGGGGGCTCCTGTCTGATCTCATCTGTCAACCTGTCCATCACCACTGTAAATAAGAAAGGGCTCAGAGCTGATCCTTGATGTAACTCCACCTCCACCTTAAATGCATCTGTCACTCCCAGAGCAGACCTCACTGCTGTCACACTACCCTCGTACATATCCTGTACCACTCTTACATACTTCTCTGACACTCCTGACTTCCTCATACAATACCACAACTCCTCTCTAGGCACCCTGTCATATGCTTTCTCTAAGTCTACAAAAACACAATGCAACTCCTTCTGACATTCTCTGTACTTCCCCATCAACACTCTCAGAGCAAACATCACATCTGTAGTGCTCTTTCCCCGCATGAAACCATACTGCTGTTCACTAATCATCACGTCCCTTCTTAACCTAGCTTCCACTACTCTTTCCCATAACTCCATGCTGTGACTGATCAGTTTAATCCCTCTGTAATTATTACAGCTCTGCACATCACCACACAAATACACCTAAATTCTTACATCTAACCCTACACTAAACTGTACATACGCCACTAACTATCCACTTACCTTAACCCTAACCCTAAGGCCTGTCACTATCGCACACTCATCTCACCCGCGTCCTAAACCTAACTCACCTACCCCGCGCTAGCCCTCACATACACACAATTGCACACTTACCTGACCCGCATCCTAACCCAAACTCACCTAACCCACCCTAACACTTGGTGGAAAGTGCTATAATTTATGTTGTTTAACCTCAGTATATGTATGATATGTGTTTTAAGTGCTTTGAGTTTCAGTGTTCTGAGTTTTCAGTGTTTTGAAGTTTCATTGTTTTGGTCTTGTATATTATGAAGTTTTCTCATTTTCAGTGTTTTGAGGTGAATCCATATATATATATACATATATATATATATAGATAGAGAGAGAAAGAGAGAGACAGCGCGCATGCGGTGAGGCTACTTTGGTTGAAACTTCTAAATGTTAACATCTGCTTGATCAACAAAGCAGATGGACAGACTCTGGGTTGGAGAATATGCCTCTTGCTCAGAGACTGTGCAATCTGTGAGTTAATATGCATAGCTAAGGGTTTTTTTTTTTCATTTTCATGCAGAGAAGATTTTCATTGATGTTTATGTGGGTGATCGTTTGACTTCGATGTTTGGATGTGTGTTGATCAACATAAATACACATATAAAACTATATATATATATATATATATATATATATATATATATATATATATATATATATATATAGGTCTACTACAGATGATCGAACTTTTAAAAGTTCGACTTTCATATGGCCGATACCATATGATCAAACTTTTAAGTTCAAACACCTGATAAAAAAAGGAAAGAAAAAACAATTACCCTGAAAGTTTTTAGCAAGGAAGCAAGCCCCCCCTGTACCCCCCACTGTGGGCAGCTGCACCAACCCCTATCCCCTCTACATGCCCTACTATTTAAATATACCAAGTCCAAGATCACACTACAGTGTGGAAAAGGGATATCTTCCCATTCCACGCTGTTTGGAGATCTCTGTTCAAAACGTTTGAACTTTTCAAAGTTCGATCATATGGTCTTGACCATATGAAAAGTCAAACTTTTAAAAGTTCTTTCATCTGTAGGATATATATATATATATACATACATACATACACACACACATACATTAACAGACACACACACACACACGAATATATTAATACATTATATATAGATAGATACAGATATATATGCACACACTTCTAGGTAATGTCTATTTTTTTCTATTAATTTTATCTGATTTGTGAAGTATACTGGCAGAATTCCTTTTTTTTTTAATATAATATTGAGATTTTTAATACTTGTATTTCAGGAGTTTGGCACTGAGCTGCCACCAAATCAGGGGAAAGGGAACTTAGTTTGATAGCTCATCCCCCCCGGCCAAGCTGCTCTATAATGCCAGTATTGGAAAACAAATCCAGCTACTTGGTATAGAATAGAATCTACAGCCTTCTAATTTTCCAGCATCAAATTCAGGTCACTACCTAGAGTCATGGGCACTTCCGGCAATACAAATCATTGATACAGAAAGTGTTGTAATTAACACATTTGCTCATTCTTGGATGGCATAACTAAAAATAAAACTGAAGACACAATTCAGAGAAATCATCAATTAGGGAATGGTCTAAGTTTGACAATTTTGTAATTACAAAAATAAAATATTCATTTTGGCTTGAAGAAAATAAGTAAACCTGCAGTCTAAGAGCTGCATCATAGACACCATGGCAGGGGTGCTGTATATAGCATGTGATGTCCAAGAAGTCAGGACAAATGGCAAAATCTCAAGACCTCTAACATTCAGTCATAAATTAAGATGAATGGGGTGGGGTTAGATCATCAGTATGGATTGCTGCCTAGGGCAACTGTAGTACGGGAGTTTCTGGTCAGTGAGAGCTGATCCATTAAACTGATTGCAGAACTGCTGATAGAAAACTTGAAAACTTGCAATGTGCAATTAAAGTGCATAGTCTCTCACTCTATTTGGATTCCCAAGGCTCTTTGCTAGCAAAGTCCAGAAGCTGCCAAATAGTTTATCCTTTCCAGAGGAAACAGTGTCTTGACAGACTATGTCCACATTTGCTTAAGGCTATAGACCCCACATATATTTTTAATGTGTTTGCATGAGTCTTTAGCAGGTAACGTATGCTGCTCTAGTACTTAAATCAATGTATGTACAGGGCTATAGTAACCACAGGCTAATGTTGGTATTTCTGCATTTGGTGAAGACACATGAAAAGATCACACAAACTGTGTAAGACTGTATTAACAGTTACAATCTCTTACTCCAGAAACAAGATCTGTGCTGGGTGTACACTTGACAATGATACAGATTGGTTTTATGAGAGGCATGTGAATGAGTACCATTTCAAAATCAGAAAAAAATTTCTGAATCTTCAAAAACATATGTTTTTTGAGGGAAAAGCACTGGTGTATGCTAATCTTCCTATTTCTTGTCTTGGGTTGCAAATGAAAGATGAATCACCCAATATATAAAGTCAGCAAATAATCTAGCAAATAAAATTAATAGACAAGGATTATTTACAGATTATAGCAATAGGTCTGAAGTTGGAATAGTTATGTAATTTCAAAACTTAATCCAGTGTCTCTCCGTAGTTTATCCTCGACTAGAGTCTTCCAACATGCAAAATCATTCAGAAAACTTCATACAAATATTAACATGCTAGAAAAATTAATTATTTCTCGTCAGATCCTTGAAAATATTATACAAGGAGAAAAGGAGAAAACAACACAGGCCCAGCTGTTATGCGACAGGCAGTAACAGTGTATGCATCCCAAGGCATAAAATGCAGCTGATGCCACTGGTAAAGATCAAGAATGCATGCCAAACACTTGCGCTCAGGCTCTTCAGAAAGCTTTTTAGTCCAAATAGTATATCACAGCTGATTTTCCTTCAGGCTGTCAGTTATGTTCAGTGTATTAATTTGTAGGTCATGGTTACTGCTCCACTTCAAATTAGCAATTGAGACTTCTGGAGTCATGACAGTTTTATTGCATTGTATTTTTAAAGGCTCTGTGAATTTGTACAATTAAACTAGATCTATTTAGATGCACTGTGGGGGTACATGTATTCTTACATACTGAAGCCCATACTTGTCTTTCAAAACAGTGGGATTAAACTGAGATAACATTATACAGTATCATTTTCAGACACATATATAGCTTAATTCAATATTTTATTTTCTATCTTGGCTTCCTTGTTCATGAGGATGTGAACTTTGATAGTAAGGATGTTTTCTTGAGCACTATGTAATGCAAATCCAGTTAACTGTCTTATTTTTTCATATCACTGACATCAAGACATTTTTCTCTTGTGATAAATATATCAAATAGTGGGCTAGATTGTCATGAAGATGAACACAGAAAGTTGTGCCTGGAACATACGGTCTTATTTTAATGCAGCTGTTTTTTGAAACAGAAATATTTACTACAGAAAAGTAGACAAATATGGTCTTCTGTCTGTCTGCCTCTCTCTCTCTCTCTCTCTCTCTCTCTCTCTCTCTCTCTCTCAAAATGAGCTATCAAGTGAGCTTTTTCAACAACAAACACTTCAACAAATAGCACCAAACATTTCTAGCAAAGTCTAGCCATAAAAAGGAGAGTCTCAGACAAGAATACACGAGAAAGGGCTTATGAATGCCACAGAGATGGCTAACAGTTTTGTCCACCAGAATTAGATGTCCAGAATTCCTCACCATGAATTTTAAGAACCCCTTGGGGAAAGTATATATGCTGGTGCCCCTATATAAGTATCAAAATGATCAGTACTCACTCTGAGAAAAGTTATGCTGAGAGATTTTTGTGCACAATTTACATTAAGGCAATAAAAGTGCTTTTGGCAACATGGCTAAGAAAGGGAGGGGGTCTGTGTAAAACGAGTCATCCACATGTACACATTAAGTAAGGGAGGGGGTCCGTGTAAAATGAGTCATCTACATGTACACATTAAGTAAGGGAGGGGGTCTGTGTAAAACGAGTCATCCACATGTACACATTAAGTAAGGGAGGGGGTCTGTGTAAAATGAGTCAGCCACATGTACAAATTAATTAAGGGAGGGGGGTCCGTGTAAAACGAGTCATCCACATGTACACATTAAGTTTTGGGAGAGGGTCTGTGTAACACGAGTCATTCACATGTACACATTAAGTTTTGGGAGGGGTCTGTGAAAGATGAGTCATTCACATGTACACATTAAGTTTTGGGAGAGGGTCTGTGTAACACGAGTCATCCACATGTACACATTAAGTTTTGGGAGGTGGTCTGTGTAACACGAGTCATCCACATGTACACATTACGTTTTGGGAGGGGTCTGTGCAACACGAGTCATCCACATGTACACATTAAGTTTTGGGAGGGGGTCTGTGTAACACAAGTCATCCACATGTACGCATTAAGTTTTGGGAGGAGGTCTATGTAAAACGAGTCATCCACATGTACACATTAAGTTTTGGAAGGGGTCTGTGTAAGACGAGTCATCCACATGTACACATTAAGTTTTGGGAGGGGTCTGTGTGATACGAGTCATCCACATGTATACATTAAGTTTTGAGAGGGGTCTGTGAAAGATAAGTCATCCACATGTATACATTAAGTTTTGAGAGGGGTCTGTGTAAGACGAGTCATCCACATGTACACATTAAGTTTTGGGAGGGGGTCTGTGTAATACGAGTCATCCACATGTACACATTAAGTTTTGGGAGGGGTCGGTGGAATACAAGTCATCCACGTGTATACATTAAGTTTTGAGAGGGGTCTGTGTAAGACGAGTCATCCACATGTATACATTAAGTTTTGAGAGGGGTCTGTGTAAGACGAGTCATCCACATGTACACATTAAGTTTTGGGAGGGGTCTGTGTAATACAAGTCATCCACATGTATACATTAAGTTTTAGATAAGTAAAACACGCATCTTCTCCAACAAGAATTAATTTACAGGTAAAGCCAGGTTAAAAAAAAAAAGGTTTTCACATCACAGAAACGTATTAAGCTGCCATGAAGCAGGGACTGAAAAAAGTACAGGCTGCCACCATTTTATACTGCTAAATGAGGCTTTTAATGGGCATAAAATAAGTTAATAAAAAAAATCAACTTTCTACTTTACTTAAACCTTGCTAAGGATGGTTTAAAAAAGCCATGTTTAGAAAGTGAAAAAATGGGAAGAAAATCAAAAAAAATCAAGAGTGAGTGTGAGCAAGAGACAATGCATACTTTTTAACTTACAATGCATACTTAACTTACAATGCATACTTTTTAACTTACAATGCATACTTTTTAACTTACAATGCATACTTTTTAATTTACAATACATACTTTTTAACTTATAATGCATACTTTTTAATTTACAATGCATACTTTTTAACTTCTTTTCTCAAAAATTCCGACTCAAAGGGGCTTTTCATCACTGTGTATTATTTGACCAATTAGTACTATGAAACTATGTCTTTACAAAGACATCAGGCAAATCAGGGACATTCTGCAAAATAAGTAACAGTTGGGTAAGGGGTTGCAATTATTTGCCCTGTACAATTTTTTTTGTCATTCAATTAATCACAATTACAGGTGAAGTGTATTCAGTCACAAAAGTGGCTGTAATTGCTGTGCATGTACGTGTGTGTGTGTGTGTGTGTGTGTGTGTGTGTGTGTGTGTGTGTGTGTGTGTGTGTGTGTGCATGTGTAGCAATGCATATGTACCTCTGACTTTCTGCATATGTGTATATGTGACATTAAATACTTATGTAACTTATATTTTTCACGATAACATGAATGCTAACTGTTACAAACTCTACCAAAGGATGAAAACCAGGCAGTTTTTTTATGAAAAAAAGATGAATAATCTTCTTTATTACATATAAAAGTTGAACGCTTTCACCCACAGAATGTGGGCTTCATCAGAAGAATTTAAAAATACTCTGCAGATCATTTAAATACCTTTTTACGTGCCAAAATGTCACTTAAAATAACCTTCCCTTAAAGGGATCTAACACTTTAAAAAAACTACCCATTAATGTATATGAATTCAATTACCAAACATACTCCATGTAATTTGACTCGCATCAAGTACAACTATCCTATTGCACATATAAAAATGCTTAATATATATATAATTTATAAATCACATAATTAATATATAAAATAAATATAGGTATGTATATATAACAAGTTGCTCAATCCTTAAAAGTTAACATTTCAATGCATTTTATATGTTATTTTTGCAAAACAAACACTAATCAACACGTGTATTAGATACTCCACAATACACATCACACAAAAGTACATACAAATATGCATGAATAATATGTGTATATCATATAAAAATGTTAGTAAAATAAATATATATATACTTTATATAAAATGTTTATAAATTAAATATATACACTGCATGTACAAATCATGTAAAAATATGAACTAACCATACTTCCATTTAATGTTTTTAACTAAAATAAGTTTAATTGTAATATGGTCATTAAGACCAGGCAGTGTAGATGCATCTGTGAATAATTGCCACCAAACCTCCTTATATCCCAATGTGGCCTTATAATTACCTCCCCTCGGATCTATCTTAATGTTCTCTAAAATGGCAAACTTAAATGTGTGGGAATCCCCACATTTTTCAATATGCCATTGTTATTGTCCCTTCTTCTAATAATGTATAAATTATCATAAATTCTCTTTTTGAGACTCCTTTCCGTTTTTCCTATATAGTACCCTTTGCATGAAGCGCACTTTGCCATGTATATCATTAATTTAGAGTTGCAGTTACCCTGCCGGAATCTAATCCTTGTTTTGTTAACATTATCTTATATAATTCCTTCCCCCTCCATTATGTCATGACATTGATTGCAGTGACCACATTTGATTGTGTGTTGAGTTCTAGTATCCAACTCCCTTCCTACTCTACCTTGATTTACATACATCTTTATATTACGACCCATTTTAAACACAAAGCTAGGCTCGTCACCTATAATACCAGAAATTTCTTTATCAGCCATCATTACACTCCAATTCTTGATTAAAATACTTTTAACCTTATTAACAAAGGGACTATACCCAAGAATGCAAGCTCGCTGATAAATTACATTAGTGACATCCCTAGACCAGATATCAATCTCCCTATTTTTTACAAATAAAAGTGGGGGATAGCGTTTGCCCCATTCCTTAATGTTATCTGTCATGTGTTTAGGATATCCCCTTTCAGTAAATAAACGGGTAATAAATTCCAACTCGTGTATCATATCTGTATACACAGATGTCATGCAAGCTGCTGTTATGCATTGTCCCTTGAAAATATTATACATCAGTTTTCTAGGATGATTACTCGTGTATTGAAGATAGCTGTTGGAGAAGGTACTTTTTCAAAATATTCATGATTTAAATCCCTTGTCTCCATTGGAAATAAAGGTGTCAAAATATGCAATCCCCTCACTATTGCTCGTACAAGTAAACCTCAAAAAACTGCTACTTTTGTTCAAATATTCAATGAATGTATTTAAACACTCAAGAGTTCCATCCCATAAGATAAAAATATTGTCCAAAAATCTGGAGTAATGTCTTATGTGCTTGTAATATCCACTATTGAAGATGACAGATTCTTCCCAATCCAACATAACCAGACTGACAAACATGGGGGCACAAGTCGCCCCCATTGCTACCCCCCTGGTCTGCCGAAAATGTTCACCATCAAAGTGGATACAGTTGTGTTCCAGCACTACAGACATACACTCCAGAATTAGACGCACATTATCCCATTCCAAATTTGCATTTTTCCTGATGCTATTACAAAATGCATCCATTCCCTCCTGCTTGGAAATACAAGAAAAGAGGTCTATTACGTCAATAGTGATATATATTAACCCTTCTTTCCATAAATCAGTATTAAAACTACCTAAACATTTCCAGGAATCCTTTACCATGTGAGGAATTCTACCATATAAATGCTTTAACCATGTGTCTACTGCTACACCTAGTGAAGACATTTTACACCGACTTCCTGAAATGATAGGACGGAAGGGGGGGGGTCATTGATGTTTTTATGAATTTTACGAATACCTACTATATTCGTTAAAATGGGTTATTCAGCCTTCAAAAAATTATATGTATCTACTGTGATTCTATTGTCTATCAGAAATTCTTCTATGTACATATATATACTTTTGTATGCTATATGTATTTCATTGATAGACACGATCTCATAATTACCTGACTGCTGAAGAATCTTGTACATTTTCGTAGTGTATTCCATAGCATCATATATAACAACACCCCCATCCTTGTCCAGCTTCATTACATGAATATTTAAATCCTCCTAGAGATCCTTAGGTAATTTTGACTCATCATCAGATAAATTACTTCTACTTTTACTAGCTCTGATATTTTTTTCAAGTTTGTAAATCTCCCTTGTAACTAGTTTTTTATTTATACAGATACACTGGGGTGCATGGGGGTACATATACACTTTTCTTCCTAAGTGTATATTTACTACCATAATGATACTCATCTAAATTATAAACCTCGTCTTTAAACATAATAGTTAAATTAATTTTTCTGAGAAATAATTTAATCTCACTTAAACAATCAACTAAGTGAAAACATGTCATAGGAATGTATTTCATTCCTCTGGACAAAAGGTCAAAATGAACTATCCCTAATACTAAACTAGTGTAGTTGTAGATCTTAAAGTTATAAATATGAAGCACCCCATCAATAATATTACCACGACAAACAACAACATTGATATCACCATCTCCACTACTTACCAATGTCTCACATTCCCCCTCTCCCCCAATGCTGGTTCTTGTTTGGACCATAGTTGGAATAAAACCTGTTCTGTCTCCAATTCCCATCTTTTCTCCACTTCGAATGTTGCCCCTGTTTCCAACCCCTCTGAAAATGTAACCCATCTCCTTCAGAGTTGACCTGTGCCACATCCTTAAAGGCATACCTATCCATAGTACCCCTCATCACAGTATTCCTTATTCTTTGTATTATTTTCATGACTAATCGTATTCCATGGATATACTATGTCATTTTTATACTGTTCTACATCTCTGATGAACGTTCTACTTTTTTATCATGAATTTTCTGTGCCTTCTTTTCTGCTATGTTAAATTGCTTAGCATATAATTTATCCCATTGTGAGAATAACAGGTCGTTACTGATAGTATGGTTAAGCTTTTCTACTTTACTAATCAACAAACATAAGTTATCATTCAATTTGATCAACAACTTCATATAATTAAATCCAAACTGATTAAATAGTTGATTAAACTCATTTGATTTTTTTTCTGTTACAGTAACACCCATAGGATATTTAAGAAAATGCAGCCCCATGGGAACAATGTTTAACATCAAGCACTTATTGAGACATGCATTGTCCAATTTCAAACCATTAATCAATTGCAGTTTCTTCCCAAGAGAATATATATGATCTTTTAATGTTCCATCAGGGACAACATCATTTGACACATCAATATTTTGTCCCTGAACCACTTTATCAAACTCACAATTACTTTGCAAGAATTTAGTTAAATATATATCACCCTGTCACTTGTTATTAACAATGTGACTAGCTCCAAGAATGGAGCTTTGTCTAACAGTAAATTTTTCCATCGCATGAGTCTTTGTGACATTCCCAGTCACGTTGGAATATGTCCTTAACAGTTGGGCCCTCTTCGGTTTTGTGCCAATACGTTTGGCTTCATCCTCCCAATCATAAAGTGAAAGATCGAATGTGAAGTCAGAGAGATTCACTTTGCTGCTGTTCCTAGGCTCCGAATGAGCCTGTGAAGCCGACATATCAATTGCTGTTGTCCCTCTACAACCAGGCCCCTGGCCATTAGAAATGTCTATAGTCTGTGATGTTTTGGCAGAAATATTAAAAGTTTTCAACAAACCCCTACCAGCACCAAGAAAATGTGGAATCCTGTTTTCTTCCTTTCCAAAACCTCCTGTAGTCTCCGTTCATGTTCTGTTGGTATAATCCGATGTCTGCAGAGCTCCAAAACCAATATCAGCAGAAACACTAGCCTGTGTTCTGCCCGCTACATTTACACATACTTTCAGTAACTTATATTTTTGATGTAAAATACTTCCTCCAACAATATATACTAATAAAAACCGTATGAAACAATTTAACAGCTACACCCCTATCTAAGAGCAATAATGCCCTCCTGTAAGAGTGTTACTGGGGAAATAATGCCCTGCCGGGTATCTCAGCCAGCAGCATAGGGTATGAAGACCTCTGGACTGGTGTTATTTCCCCAGTAACACCCATCTAGTCAGGCATTACTGCTTGCATACAAAATACAAGGTGATATTTTGAATTTACGTACACACACACTTCTAAGTGACTTACATAACAAGAGGTTGTTTATGGCTTATGTAAGGCAATGCTTTATAAGAGTTCCTTTTACATGTACGTTATTTATATAATGGGAATACAAGTTTCTCTTCTTACAATATGAAAAGTAATAATTTAAATTATTGATTACTTAAAGAAAGACTTGCTTTATATAAAAGTGATTTATCTAAGAATAAAAACATGCAACTTTGATGTATGCAGAAGTAATTTATACAGAACAGATTTTGTCATAAAGATAACTTTTCTAAAGGCAATACAAACATTTCTACAAAATGAAGAAGCTAATTCTTATTTTACAAGGAATCAATTAATGCAGCGATCCAGTTTAGGCAGAAAATAAGTTATAGAAAGTGACTGGGTTATAAATTACTGTATAGAGTCATTTGTAGCATTAAAAAAAAGCAATATACATTGTGGTTTTGGGCATGAATTTAAAGTGCGACTATTTTTGAATTTGCATTTTGTAATGATCTAAAGAAAGTGACAAGACCGTGGAAAGTGGCAGTGGAGAATTGAATAGCTTAGTTTTCATGTTCACTACAGAAAAGTGATTCACGTGTATTAAAAAGTGGAACTTTATTCTGAGGTGAACAGTACTGGATTTACAAGAATGCCTTGGTCCTGCTCGTTCTGATGTGTACCAATATGTATGCGGTCATTTTATTGACTTGCTTTGAAACCAATTAAAGACATTGTAGAAACTTTGTGAAACCATTTGGGCCCAAACTTTGGAGTGATCATAGAGTTATTCAAGTTATGTAAGAGAAATTACCACAGAAATTAACATCTGTATCTCAATTTATTACTGAATTTCACAAGCTAGAAAAGCACCATCAGCTTGGAGGTGGACTGTTTGATGCCACTCTGAGAGCATAGAGAAGACTTATCTTAAAAAAAAAAAAAGATTTAACTGCAGACCAGTTCTTAAACACCATACTACCAGTTAAACAGCTGTCAGAGATATTTATGAATTTCAACAGTGATTGAATGCAGATAAAGTACTAAGAGATATCCCAAAAGATATGCATGTTTTCTGGATGGCAGAGTGGTGGCATTGTCACCTCACAGCAAGAGGATCTCTGGTTTGATTCTTGGCTGGGTGCTTTCTGTGCAGAGTCTGCATGCCCTCCCTGCATTCATGTGGGTTTCCCCCGGGTGCTCAGTTTCCTCCCACATTACAAAGACATGCGTTTGGAGAGTTTCTCTGCATGCCTCTGCTGAAAACTGGCTTTGTTCCAAGTCAGACTTTCCCAGTAAACAAATGTTAAAATAAATAAATAAAATTTTTGTAGTGACAGACATCATAACTCCAATATCTGTCAGATTTAAGAAAGATTATAGACCATCTTATACAAAATGCTTTTCTGAACATGCAGGTGGGTTGCAAGGGTGGAATAAAAGGTGCCATTTGCAAGCACAGTGTGTATTAATACAAATGTCAAGTGTAAACTGCGTATGCATAGCTGACACTGATAGAAAGAGACAGTACCAAGCAAAATATTTGTTTGTTAGCATGACTAAATGGTGGGGATTGTTGTATGTAGAACACTGTGGCTACAGTAAAGTTGCATCTATTTGTAGTAAGCACACACTGTCTTGTCAGAACTTGTCAATGAAAGGTCCTTCTTGGGAACCTGCACCTTGAAACTGCAGATTTTGTTTAAAGTTTGTTGTGTATTTTTTAGTAGTTTCAGAAGGGTTATGAGTGAGCACCCATAATTACATTTTGGTATAAATGTACTCTTCCAGATACCATGGTAGGTTTCTGTGCTAAGAACTTTGTCATGCAGTAGAAGTCTTAGACTGGACAGGAAATATTTTGTATTTATTTAACATGGGGACTAAAGGACAGAAAGGTATCAAGTGTTGTTGCACCTTTTCCAAGGTACTGTGTGATGCTCCTGCTCTGGGCCAGTAATCAAGGAGCCTCAGTCCTCACAATGACACTGGTGAGGGATATACACTTGGAAGAAAAATGGATGCACACAATATTTTCAGATGCAGCTCTCTGCACCAAGCACAATTTCCCTTAAGAGCACACAGGGAACACACTCAGTCTGGGGGCTGGGTTTCCTTCTCTCTCTTTCCAGAACACCAGTAAGACTCCCCACTGACACAACTGTAGAGTTAAGTCCTCAGCAGAGTGTTCCAAGCCAAGTCCTCCACTGCCCTCTCTGGGAAACCAGTGGTCTGTGTTCCTGCTCCAAGTAGCTGACATACAGACACACACGGGAAAGGCTGGCACAGATTTACTACCTCTGCCCCCTCGGCCCAGACAATAAGTTAGATTCACTGCCACTAGCCAGGCACTTTAAGGCTGTTATGAGGGTATACCCAATTATACTGAGTAAAATTCATATGGTAGTGTTTAACCAGGGCAGCAAGAGTTTCAGGAGTGGCACAGTGTCACCAAACAAATATAAAGTACTCCCAAATGTTTAAATATTCTCTGAAAGACCAGCCACAATGAAAAGTTTAAATATATTTAATAATAAAAGAACATGAAAATTCTAAATATCTATTAACAATAAATACCAGAGTTTCAAATCACAGGAAATATTAAAAATAGCACAGATGGATAAAAATTCACACAAATACAGAAAAACAGTACTTAACTAAACGCACTATATTTTCCTGACTAATCTAAAAATGTGCTGTTCTCTGGTTACTTATTATAACAAGGCAAGAGGGGTTCTTCTTTGTCAGGTTTCAAAAACAGACTGCTCTGAGACTTCTGTCTCATCTAGTATTAAAACATCATTTCAGTGCTGGATTACAGAATGACATCATATACATCTGGTCATCTGACTGGTTACCACACTACCCCCCCCCCCTTTACTAGAAACTGAATTAGAATTTAGCAAGTGTGTTACCATACACACAGACAGGGCTTTGCAAAGACGTGTTTTAGCATCTGGAAGCTATAAAACCATTTCAAAACTTCCACCCTTCTAGGAGAGGAAATAGTTCACCCCTAAGGACAATAGAATAGGATTCCTAGTCCTGTTTATCACAGACATTTTGTCTCAAGCTGCAATCAAATCTGTAAGATACAATCTTTATGGCCTAAACCAGTTAATTTAATTTTAGACTATTTTGCAAAGTTTGCTGAGTGAGATTAACCTCTTCTCTTCCAGTATCCTCTGTTACAGTATATTCATTTTAACTGTTAAAATAAGGTCTGACATACAGCTGTATTTATTTTTTGTCCAGCAGAACCCACTGTTGGTACATTTTCAACACAAGCACGCGTACAAATTAGTTTGATATACAAATGACATATAACTCTTTACAAAACTCCAGCTAAATGATACACATCCACTGCCCTACTTCTCGTGGCATTGCTGACAACAGTTCACATCCTCACATGCTATCAGTGAGGGATTGGATATTCAGATTTTTATCAACCAGGCTGGTCCTTGCAAGGGTGTCAAACAGCATGGCCCTCATTTTTTCCATATTCACAGAGAACTGCTTAGGTAAATGGAGGAAGGAAAGGGAGAACAGGTTATTCTGTGTGTTTTTATGATATCAGGGGGGAGAGACTACACCAGACAATAATCGCTGTTTGCATACCAGTCGATATTCTCCCACAAATCATCTTCAATATCTGTGCTTAAAGATTTTATCTCAAAATTCCAAGAAAATTTACAGAGACTCTCCCTGAGCAGTTTGAATGGTGTGGACAAGTTGTTCTTTATACATATACTCAGTGAATGATTGGAGAAGATGGGACTGAGCCCTATGCTTTGCTAAAATCATCAGACATGGCCGTATTAAGAACATGTGCCTTGTATAATTATTAACTGTTCTGTCAATGTTTTTTACAATGATACATTTCTGAATGAATGAGAACAACTGTACATATGGAGAAAAATATGGAAACAAAACAGTAAAAACAAAAGCAACAAAAAGTATCAAGAATCGGCCTCTTTAATGTTCCACCAAACAGGTCATTCAGTAAGTGTTTTCATCTAATGTTAGATGACTTCTGAAGAAGTCTAACATTACATATGGCCTTCTGGTATAAGCTCCCAGTGTGATGATGTAAATTGGATTTGTACTTTCCTCACAGATCGAAAATTTTAGCTTATGAGCTCTGGGCACTCTCCCACAGCCTATTCTGAAGCATTCCTGCATTAATCATGAGGTGTTTTAGTTCACATTTTTTCTCAGCTGTCAATAATGATCCACATGTGTAGTACATGAGCCTTGGAAGCTATAAGTTGTTTACCTGGCTACCACTAGAAGCAAGAAAATGTGTACAAAGGGTGATATACTAGTTCTGTTGTAATTATCAGTTCTTCTTCCTCCCAGACATGAAATACAATATAATACAAACAATTACATTCTTCTTCTCCTTATGTCTCAGATGTGTCTTTGTACTGTCAAAATGGTGATTATTATGTCTGCTGGTACATTCCTTAAAATGAATTACAATAGTAAAAAACTTGGGAATATAGCTGCATCTACAGATTTCTTTCCTGGGTCACTAACATGGCTTTCCAGAATGAGTCCGAGGTACTTATTGTCATATTATAAGTCTGTGATTTATTATAGAAAAACATAAGACAGCCATCAAAGTTTTAGTTCTTTTCCCTAAAAACGTCTGTCCTCTTGTACAGGACATTGGCAACATAACTAGATCTGGACTAAACATGACTGCAGAAGTGTTGCAGTCTTCATGAATGGAATGGTACAGTCTACTCCAGAGTGATCTTAAGTGGCTTGAACTGTCACAATTATTATTATCAACATTATCAACCACAGGATGTGTAGGGCCAATCCATAACCCAATGGGATAGGTTAATTCAAGCACAAAACGGAAAATTGTCCAGACTTAAAATAGCTTGTGAGGGCAGATAGCTTAGTACATACCTATGGACAAAAAACAAGGAATTCTGCTGGCGACTCACTTTAGTCATCATGTTGCAAAAATCTGGAACTCCATCCTTTTAGAATCAAGACAAATGGACAAACTAAATTTATTTAAACCATCTGTGAAAAAAACATTTATTAGACAAGTGACTGTGCTCCTGCACAGCTCCGGGGTAGTAAATAAATACTATCAAATACTTTTCCCCTCCAGTATACAACTAGCCTTGTTCTAATACTATTGTGCCCATCTTTCCCTCCACCCCTATCTCACTTAACATCTCTATCTCTATACTTCTCTCTCATGGGTCTACTGCATAATAATGTTCCTTATAAGAAAATTTTAATTTTAAAAAGTTCCATCTCCTCTACAAACTTTTAATGTACATACTTTACTCCTGAAAACTCCATTTTATGATAGTTAAATGAAATAACATCCTAACATATTTCTAACATATCTCTTAATATACATCTTTCTAGTAACTGTATACATTCAATTTCAGTACATACCATGTTTGACATTTCATCAGTATTTACAGTTGTAATGCACATACATATCCGATTCATAATGAAAAATGCTACAATGTTTTAATATATATGTAAAGTGAATATCTTCTGTATTTTGTAACTGTAAAAAAACTGTACAGATTTTTTTTCTAATTGTGCAATGAAAAACCCCTATTATGTTACTTTATATATGCATTTTACAATGTTCTCTGTACTTATCTGTAATAAATGTGAAGCTTTTCTCCCTGAGTCAGCGCTGAAAATGGAATTGACCCCAGGCAGAAATTTCCAGTAAACAAAGATAAATAAAAAGAGTGGCTTCCTTTTGACATAAAGATACTGTGAGAAGTGAATGCTTAGATACAAGGTTTTTTACAAGTAGGTCTGTCTACCAGTTGGGTAGAGATTGATGTCCAGGTAATGTGCACTCATTTAAATCAGTAGGGCTTACTTTACTTTTCTCTGATACAAGGACAAAGCAACTGATAACCTTTTCTTGTGCAGCATCTATGATTTAAATAACCTTAGGTATTTTGCTTTCTGGATGCTTGAGTACTGATAGTATGAAATGACAGTCAAGAAACTTATCACTTAAGGGCTGCTTTCACTATATTTGTTGTACTGAAGATGTTTTGCACATTAAAATCGGCACACATAATGAAAAAGGGAAATACCTTCACAGCGCATCTATAATACTCTGACATGCCAATGCAGATGACAGGTAGAATTTTGAGCTATCTGCATAACATGTTTAAAAGTACAATTTAGGGGCAAAAATTGATGTCAACTAACTTGGGAAGGAGGAGCTCTGGTTATTCCACTGAGAAGGTGTATGAAACCTGCAGAACAATACAACTGGAAAGTTGCAGTCTTGGTACAGGGGTTAGGGACACTATATATATATATATATATAGAGAGAGAGAGAGAGAGAGAGATGGGAGACGTGATCGTAAGCAATGCCACATGTAAGTTGCATTGATAAATGTAGTAACTGTTGTCAGCCCTGGCAGACAGGATGAAAATTTCATGACTAATAGACAGCTTAGCTGGTTTCACTTCAAATGCCCACTGCAACTGCTCTCAGATCACATCAAACTGCCAAAGAAATTCCACAAAAACAATATAATTATAAAAAAAGAAAACTTTCAATTTGTTGTAAATCCCCCCTACCCTGGCTTTATTATTTATAGAGGGCAACACAGAAGCAATAGCTGGTTACATTACTTTCTCAGTTTCACAAAGTAGGCAAATGGAGTCATAAAAATAATAAATGCCAAAATAATTTATTAGAATGGACCCCATAATCTAGGACATCCATATATGAGAGAATTGTATAATGCACTTCTGCCAAAGTACCAATTTCGCACTTTTTGTTTACACAAAGGTCAAACTACTCATGCCCATCCCACAAATGCACTACTTAATTATTCTTACTATGGAGTCACGTAATCTCTAATGTTGCACCTTCATTAGTACCAGGGTGTAGCACTCATCTCAGAAGTTGAGACACTTCATAAAAGTGTCGAGGGTAAAGTTTAACTGTACAGTCCTGACAACTTCGCCATTACAGGCTGAGTTCTGTCTGCCTTTGTCATCTGCACACTTTGTATAGTGTTTATGGAACTTTGGTACTGGTATGTGGCAATTCAGAGGGTGTTCTCTTGGGCAATTGAAGGGAAACAGCTTTAACTAATAGGCAATATGGTATGAAATCTGCTGCAGAAATGACTTATGGGACAATATTTAAAAACAAATCGCTCACAGCATTATGGGATATAGCTCATTGGTAGGCAATGTATAACAGGATGATTCAGAGATACATACAGCATAATCTAACTACTTGACAAATAACACAGTGTGCATTATATGCAAATTACCTCATAACTGCATGCAAATGAAACTGATCATGCGAAAGAGAACGGTTACATATTTAAATAATGAAATCAAACATTCCAATGTACTGCAGACAGCTATATAATTAGCAAAATGAACTGTGGCAATCAGCTATTTTGACTGTAAGCATTTCCCATTGTACAAGGGGCTTCACTCACATTAAGATGCAAGGAGACATGTCAGCATTCTGACAGCAGCATGTGTTGGTGGCCAACTTACAAAGTCATCAGCTCCCACATCACAGATGAGTGCACCAATGACTAATATACTCTTAGCTCCACAACTATGACATTGTTGACCATTATGTGCAGAGGTATACACCACAACAGTTAGTAGACATGTCACCCTCTCATGGAATCAAGAAGGAATCATTGAGTGACTATTCTACTGGACACAAAGTGTGTGTGTGTGTGTGTGTGTGTGTGTGTGTGTGTGTGTGTGTGTGTGTGTGTGTGTGTGTGTGTGTGTGTGTGTGTGTGTGCGCGTGTGAGTGTGTGTGTGTGCGCGTGTGAGTGTGTGTGTGTGCGCGTGTGAGTGTGTGTGTGTGTGAGTGTGTGTGTGTGCGTGTGAGTGTGTGTGTGTGAGTGTGAGTGTGTGTGTGTGTGTGTGTGTGTGTGTGTGTGTGTGTGTGAGTGTGAGTGTGAGTGTGTGTGTGTGTGTGTGTGTGAGTGTGTGCGCGTGTGAGCGTGTCATTAAGCATCCTTGCTACTGGGACCTTGAGTATCTGACAAGGAACACATTAGGAGTTATGCAGGTGTCGACTTCACAAATCCTACACCAGCTCCTTGATGCAATGCTTCAGCAATGTGGAAGATCATATCTGCTTTCCATTGGGAAGGAAGGAGAGCCTTCACATTGCCATGGATTAACCTTCTACTTATGACATCTAGTATCAATTAAAAAGCTTTCATCCCATCAATTGTAAGGTGCAGTACAGTGTCCCAGATGTTATATACAATGTCTTTCGGTACCATCCATCAATTTCACATAATTCCTGCAACAGGCACATGTGCAATCTGTGCCAGCAAACTATGGGGATGGTTTTCTAGAAGATCATTCGGCTGGTGTGTGCACACATTACCACACACAGTCCTTAATATCCTGTTACCGGGAATGTAATTAGCAGGTCTCTCATAATGATGCCCACTGTTTTGTGGTGCAGAAGATTCAGGTTATGCTTTGAAAGAGAAGCTGTTGACCCTCATCTGTAGCCCCCAGGCCATGGCATAAGAGTTGGCATATACCACCATACTGTTACAGACACAGATCACTGAACATGTGTTCAGATTTATGAAGACTCCTTTCTACTCCTTGTATACACCTGGCAGTACCACTCTGCAGTGTGCACCAGGAACTTGACATAAGGTATCTGTGATATGCACCATGCTATGAAAGCATCAACAGTGTGGGGGCCTAATAGTACTGACTGACAGACCTGTGGCAACAGCAGAAGAGAGTTCAGATGAGTAGTCATCAGAGGAAGCAGCTGCAGTAGTAGCCTTTGCTATACATAAATTAGAAGCAATACATTCTAGCACCATCAAGGATGACGTGGCAAGGCCAGCACAGAATAATACTGCTCCATGCATTAACATAACCATTCTCTGCATGACAAGGAATTAACTTGTCCATGCTATGAGGCACTCTCACAGGCCAGAAGAGTGACCAGGGCAGAGTCATCATCATTTGCACAGGTGTGATGGAGCACAGTGACAAGGGACTGTAACATTAACATAGGTGGAAGGTAGATGTGGCAAGGATTTTTGGGAGACTCAGGAATGACACTCTGCAGTGTCCAGGTGGAGGTCTTCAGGAGTGTGTTTGGGAACTACTGTGTCATACCATATATGTTGATATAGCAGGTCTACATCCACTAGCCCATGAAGGGTCATGACTAGGCATTACACTAAGCAGGGCAAAAGGGGGATGGGATGTTATGAATCTGTGGAACCTGAATGGCTGGCATGGAGGGGTGTTCCCATGGAGGAGCCAAAAGAACACTGGACAAAACCATGGTGTACTTAACTAGTGGCAGAGTCTACTATAACCAGAAGGAACAGTGAAGCTATTCCTGAAACTGTGTGCTCCACCTGTGTATGCCTAGCTTGTGAGCTTGTACATCTATCCACCTACATTGCAAACGTTTGTCAGTTTCCTCATAGAATACCAATGGATTACAGCCATGCTACTGTCACCTTCAGTAGCTATGACTGCCTCAGTTGTCTTTATGCTATGTCACTGTGTCCATTGCATGTCCCGCAGTGGTTGAACCTTCTCATGCTGACAGCAGCACACCTAATATCTCTGACATGGTGCAACTAGTGACCATCTTTGCCTGGATTACTGACATGCACATCTGATGTCTAATACCACATTGACACCGAGGTCAGAGAATGCTCTGGAGTCAAGGCAGTGATGTCACCTACATGACTCTACCCTATGGTGGAAGTGTACACTATAGATAGAGTGCAGCTTACTGATGTCATCTGTAGTGGCAATTCTTCTTTAGCTTGGGTGGGGCTAATTGCAATCCCCAACAGGAAATACAGGGAACCTGGAGGCTCATTTTGCCCCTCCACCATCATCACAGCTGTGGGGGATGTGTGCAACCTCCAATGTTAGCACTGCTGATATTACCACTGTATCAGACTGTGTTTTGTGCATTCTGTCATCAACACTAGCTACAGGTGATCTGCTGACATCATACACATCCTGACCTGTTGGGCTGAAGCCTTGACCAGTGGAACCTATGAAAGTATACAGAAGCATACCTATGGTAATGCTGGAATACTGGTCAGAGTCTTGACACCTAGCACGGAGCCTGCTACATGACAGTTATGCACATATACTAGAGATTTGAGTATGTTGTGGTTCAGGTTGTCAAGGCTGTATCTCTGATGTCCCTTGAGAACAGATAGGCATATATCCTGTGTTGACTCACCCATTCATACTATTGTGTCACTGTACTACAGAATGAAATGTGTTTGTCTGACCTCATGCCCTACCTACACACACACACACACACACACACACACATGCATGCACGCATGCAATTATCACCAGCCAGTTTCCACCAGGGAGGCATCGCTCACCTTCCCTGGAGAAGAATACCGGGAAATTTTACAGCTGTGTTGGTGTTCCTCCTCCTGTGGATGTCCTATCTGGCAACTTCCCATGCCTTGGTCTTGGTATGAGATACTATATTGGTGACTCTGACATATCCATACTACTGCCTTATGTCCACCACTGCAATGATATCCTGCACTATCACCTGCCACACCTGATTCAAGAAGGCCTTGTCTGTTTTACCCTTTACAAGAATATGCCTATCATGTGAGCATATGGCTTGTGGTAGTGCCTCATTCTGTGGTAAAGTGAACTTTTCCATCTGTTGCAGCTCTGTTAGTCCCACAACATTACATGAGCATTTCTTGGTTACACATCTATATCAGCATTAATGCATTCATGACTGTCCTTCCCAGTCATCAGTCTCTCACTGTTGTCCACTGGTCTCATTTGGTGGCTGCAGACCTGTCTGCTACAATGATGCCACTGTTCATAAACTGTGCCATAATGGCAGCACCAATGGACATATTACCATTGTTTGTTGTCCATCAGTACTGTGAAGACAACAAACACCATAATCTCTATATAGAAGGCCTCATGTCCCTGTAGCAAATCATGCAATCTGTCTGCATGTGGTACATTGTCGTGAACATTTCACAAAGCAGTAACACATACTAACCTTCTTCTCTGCTCCATCAATATGAGCACACCTCATCAACACTGTAACTTGCCCTGTTCTGGTACTCATTTCCCTGTTAGGTTGTTCTCCTACAGCAGGATTGCAAACTGAGATGACCACCTTATCCTCAGTTCTCTTATGTGGGAAGCCCAATTCCACAACATGACAATACCCTTAAACACTGTTCTGCTCTTTATCCATTGCATTGCTTCTCTGAATTCTCATGACCACACTGCATTTCTGAGGTCCACTGTCAGCTGTTTTGCCTGCTGTCAGTTTGCCTATGACTGATTTATTATTTTCCAATTCCCCTATTGCTCATCATAATGCAGCCTCCTGCAGTATGGTGTCCATGCTTTTATGACACTAAGACAGGTCTGCAAAGCTTAGAACTATGCTCTACAGCTGATTTAGTGCAACCATCCATGAATTGTAGCTATGACATGATCCATTATCAGCACAGTCAGTGCTACCATGCTTTCCACTGCCTATGCCCAAGGTAGGTCATCATTAGCACAGTGCAAGCATGTCTGGACATGGCCATAGCACCAACTGGCTGCACTGGAGATACTTTTGCATCATGCAACCAAACTGCTAATTTTATGCATTTCAGTATACAAGCAATCTGCAAGGACAACAGTTTCAATCCAAATATTTATGATTATTGTATTCTTATCCCTATTAACAAATCTGGGAAATGTAACCACAGCTAATGAGAATTCCATTTTACTTTACTGTAGCGGTTAAGCTTGAAAAATACTGCATACTACTTTACAGGTAACTAATATTGTACTACTGCCAAGGTTAATACATTATCAATTTCTAAATTCACAGGGGCATCCTACTGTAGTCACCACTGTCTCTCACTTGCTGAACTGGGCTGGCTTGAACTCCCTCACCTCCTTCAATGGTATCAACTCTCTCTCGCCCACAAACTAGTAAACCATCCACTAAATGTCCCATCCCTCCAGAATCTACTCCAACCCTATCGCACCACCAGACCACTAAGATCCAGCAACAAAAATCACTTGCAGATCACTAAAGCCAATAACTCTGCTGGTGAAGCACTATTCTCTTGCACCATAGCCAAATTATGGAACTCCCTCCCACCCACAATTACCTCCGTACCATCATGCACCCACTTCAAAACTTTACTAAAAGCACAGCTAAAAACATGCTGGCTATGCCCTTGCAACTCCCACTCTAATATCACCCACTCCATCCAACCACTACCTTTCTTTCCACTCCACTAACTACCTTGATTATAGCAAGCTCAGATGCTCATAAGCCTAGTACTTATACAGCAGGAAATTCTTATTGTAACATTTGTTAATGTCTGTTATGTACTTCACAGATAAAGATTCTAGTTGTCTACTGATGTACTGTGTTCTTCATCTGTAAATATGTTGTAAGTAATTGCTATGTAAATGTTTAATCGCTATGTAATCCAATGTAACTACTGTGTGTTTATTTTAACTGTGGAGCTTTTCTCCCTGGGCCTCCGCTGAAAATGGACCTACGTCCAGTCGGACACTCCCGGTCAACAAATATAAATAAATAAATAAATAGGTTGTTAGGTTAAAAAAATACAAAAATAAATAAGTCAGTATCCAACCAACTACCAAATAGCTACTGGACAATAAGTGTACACAGCAAACTAAGTCATGGAAGTGCATTCTGTCACATAAAAGCCCAGTACTATTTAACAAAAGAATGAGCTAGAAGCTCAAAATCCTGTATTAATCAGCTTGGCACACCAGTCCCTTAAGCCATATTTAACATCTGTTCCAAATTAATTGTTAGGGACATTATGGTTCTATTACAGGAATTATTAGATTTTGAAAATCAGTGGTTGACTTAATTAAATATCTACTAAATTGTTAAACGACACCAACGAATTGAGCTGAAACCCTTGTTAGAGTGAACAAAACAGTCTGGGTCCCTTACACTGTCAGGTCAGACTTTTTATATGTCTCTTAGATCTACTGACAACTCTCATGAAGAGGACAAGTTGTAGATTACTTGTGTAAAAACTGACAGTGCCCTAAAAATGATGCCCCAGGGTAACACTTCATAATGTCTGCACTACCAGGCTACAGTGACCAGTCATTAATACCATCATGTTAACTAAACAGCACCACAATGTAACCCACAGATACTTTTAAAATGTCTGTTACATGTTGATGTCATTGGTGAGGCTAGTTCATTACCTGCAAACTGAACAATGAGCTCTGAGTGCAGCCAGTAGGATTACTGGACTAGTTAACAGGTTTTAAAAATCAGGTGTCAAAACTAACCACCTGCACATATACTAAGCCCCCTCTGGTCATAACATTTAATTTTTAACATCGGTAATTAAAGTAATTTCTAATTGCTACAGAGACTCAAGTTCAGCAGTAAAATGTTACACTGCATACACAAATCTGCCCCGAATGCAAAAAGCATTGGAACAACAGAACAAACAAGAACTGTAACACAGGGCTTTGTGGTAGTCTCCCAACCAACTTGCAATCAAAATATTCAGCCCCAACTGTTACTCACTGAAGTGGTACCAACAACTTCTTGGATTAGATGTCATGACCACCTTGTCCTCAGTTCTCTTATGTGGGAAGCCCAGTTCTACAACATGACAATACCCTTAAACACTGTTCTGCTCTTTATCCATTGCATTGCTTCTCTGAATTCTCATGATCACACTGCATTTCTGAGGTCCACTGTCAGCTGTTTTGCCTGCTGTCAGTTTGCCTATGACTGATTTATTATTTTCCAATTCCCCTATTGCTCATCATAATGCAGCCTCCTGCAGTATGGTGTCCATGCTTTTATGACACTAAGACAGGTCTGCAAAGCTTAGAACTATGCTCTACAGCTGATTTAGTGCAACCATCCATGAATTGTAGCTATGACATGATCCATTATCAGCACAGTCAGTGCTACCATGCTTTCCACTGCCTATGCCCAAGGTAGGTCATCATTAGCACAGTGCAAGCATGTCTGGACATGGCCATAGCACCAACTGGCTGCACTGGAGATACTTTTGCATCATGCAACCAAACTGCTAATTTTATGCATTTCAGTATACAAGCAATCTGCAAGGACAACAGTTTCAATCCAAATATTTATGATTATTGTATTCTTATCCCTATTAACAAATCTGGGAAATGTAACCACAGCTAATGAGAATTCCATTTTACTTTACTGTAGCGGTTAAGCTTGAAAAATACTGCATACTACTTTACAGGTAACTAATATTGTACTACTGCCAAGGTTAATACATTATCAATTTCTAAATTCACAGGGGCATCCTACTGTAGTCACCACTGTCTCTCACTTGCTGAACTGGGCTGGCTTGAACTCCCTCACCTCCTTCAATGGTATCAACTCTCTCGCCCACAAACTAGTAAACCATCCACTAAATGTCCCATCCCTCCAGAATCTACTCCAACCCTATCGCACCACCAGACCACTAAGATCCAGCAACAAAAATCACTTGCAGATCACTAAAGCCAATAACTCTGCTGGTGAAGCACTATTCTCTTGCACCATAGCCAAATTATGGAACTCCCTCCCACCCACAATTACCTCCGTACCATCATGCACCCACTTCAAAACTTTACTAAAAGCACAGCTAAAAACATGCTGGCTATGCCCTTGCAACTCCCACTCTAATATCACCCACTCCATCCAACCACTACCTTTCTTTCCACTCCACTAACTACCTTGATTATAGCAAGCTCAGATGCTCATAAGCCTAGTACTTATACAGCAGGAAATTCTTATTGTAACATTTGTTAATGTCTGTTATGTACTTCACAGATAAAGATTCTAGTTGTCTACTGATGTACTGTGTTCTTCATCTGTAAATATGTTGTAAGTAATTGCTATGTAAATGTTTAATCGCTATGTAATCCAATGTAACTACTGTGTGTTTATTTTAACTGTGGAGCTTTTCTCCCTGGGCCTCCGCTGAAAATGGACCTACGTCCAGTCGGACACTCGGTCAACAAATATAAATAAATAAATAAATAGGTTGTTAGGTTAAAAAATACAAAAATAAATAAGTCAGTATCCAACCAACTACCAAATAGCTACTGGACAATAAGTGTACACAGCAAACTAAGTCATGGAAGTGCATTCTGTCACATAAAAGCCCAGTACTATTTAACAAAGAATGAGCTAGAAGCTCAAAATCCTGTATTAATCAGCTTGGCACACCAGTCCCTTAAGCCATATTTAACATCTGTTCCAAATTAATTGTTAGGGACATTATGGTTCTATTACAGGAATTATTAGATTTTGAAAATCAGTGGTTGACTTAATTAAATATCTACTAAATTGTTAAACGACACCAACGAATTGAGCTGAAACCCTTGTTAGAGTGAACAAAACAGTCTGGGTCCCTTACACTGTCAGGTCAGACTTTTTATATGTCTCTTAGATCTACTGACAACTCTCATGAAGAGGACAAGTTGTAGATTACTTGTGTAAAACTGACAGTGCCTAAAAATGATGCCCCAGGGTAACACTTCATAATGTCTGCACTACCAGGCTACAGTGACCAGTCATTAATACCATCATGTTAACTAAACAGCACCACAATGTAACCCACAGATACTTTTAAAATGTCTGTTACATGTTGATGTCATTGGTGAGGCTAGTTCATTACCTGCAAACTGAACAATGAGCTCTGAGTGCAGCCAGTAGGATTACTGGACTAGTTAACAGGTTTTAAAAATCAGGTGTCAAAACTAACCACCTGCACATATACTAAGCCCCCTCTGGTCATAACATTTAATTTTTAACATCGGTAATTAAAGTAATTTCTAATTGCTACAGAGACTCAAGTTCAGCAGTAAAATGTTACACTGCATACACAAATCTGCCCCGAATGCAAAAAGCATTGGAACAACAGAACAAACAAGAACTGTAACACAGGGCTTTGTGGTAGTCTCCCAACCAACTTGCAATCAAAATATTCAGCCCCAACTGTTACTCACTGAAGTGGTACCAACAACTTCTTGGATTAGATGTCATGACCACCTTGTCCTCAGTTCTCTTATGTGGGAAGCCCAGTTCTACAACATGACAATACCCTTAAACACTCTTCTGCTCTTTATCCATTGCATTGCTTCTCTGAATTCTAATGATCACACTGCAGTTCTGAGGTCCACTATCAGCTGTCCATTTTGTGTGTGTGTGTGTGTGTGTGTGTGTGTGTGTGTGTGTGTGTGTGTGTGTGTGTGTGTGTGTGTGTGTGCGTGCTCTGACTTAGATTTTGGATGTAAAATACTTCTTCCAAAAACAATTAAATATAATTTATATACAATACAACAAATTTGAAACTCAAGGTGGAGGAACCATTTTACATAAAATATACATATATATGTATACATATTCATATACTTGTGTATATATATATATATAGCTATATATATATATATATATATATATATATATATATATATATATATATATATATATATATATATATATATACACACACATATATATATATATATATATATATATATATATATATACATATATTTGTTAAAAAAAAAAAACAAATACAAAACAATTTATGAGATAGCCCATTCTCTAAGTACAATAATGCTATCCAGGGTGTGTGTTATTGTGCAAATACTGCCCTTCCAGGGATGTAGAGGCCCTTCCACCTGCAATTTTGAACCCCAGAACACCCCTAAGCATGTATTTACATAATAATCCACATCCTGGAAGGTGTTATTGCTTGCTTAAGTCCAAGCAGCTTTAAAAAAAAAGACAGAAGCTTTAAGGGGTGGAGAAATATTTATCAAATCCATAGATGGATGCACAAGCAACGGAGGAAGTAAAAAGGCCACACACAGTATTATCGCTGCTAGTATAAATGGAGACGACACCAACAGTAATTTTCTATGCAGAGGAGAAATCATGGAGTAGAAAATATTTGAATTGAGATCACTGAGTTTAACTCTCATCCAGTTACAACTTGCCAACTAATAATTTGCTATATGGAAAATAATTTAAGCTTAATACAGACAATCTTTCTAATTATTTTGTAAATGGACAAATACAAGTGCACTTCCTTTCCTTTGGGATAAGCAAATATTAAAAACTAAGTGAAAAAAAGTGGCAGTGCAATAATCAATCAATATAAAAATGATCGTTTTTTTTATATATTTTCTAACATAGAAGGTAGAAGGTCACAGAAGCAGTTAACATTCTGATTATCATAACCATATGGCAGATTAATTACAACTTTCCAAAACAAAACTAAATTCCTCCAAATGAAACCCTCCAGCTTTATATATATGTACATACTCTGACTTTTATTTTTTTCTACAAATTCAACACTTAGTTTAGAATACGTGGCATTTTACAAATAAAAAACATAATGGAATTCAAGGAAGTACTAAAAATACGTCATCCCCATGCAGTTTGACTTTGCAAACATATTCATGGCTTCCTCATTCATGATTTCTCAAGGCTGCACAGCACATAAGAAATTTGTTTGCCATAGTTTTACTTTCCCTATCTCCCACCTAAGCTGGTTTGAGGACTGGGCAAAAGCCGTCAACAGCATGACATTCAGAATGAAGTGTTTATGCTTTCAGCCATGCATCTTTCATCAGTCAGATCCACAAACACAGCTTTCAGCTAATTCTGTTTGAAAGGGGAGGGAATACTGCCCCTTAGCACCCACATGGTTAGATGTAAAGGGAGAGCATTAAGGTAAGCACCAACCTTTCAAACCAGAAGTAATCAGAAATATAGTCCACAGGAATAGTTTGTAGAAGTGCATGAGATGAATGCATTAAGTTATGATGTTTAAGAAGCGAGGGAAGGGCAAAACGATGCCATATTTTGATATTTTCATTAGCTCTGGTACGTGACGATACACGTGTATGCATGTCGAGAAGTTGCGTGATGCTGGGTAATGAGGGCAGTACAGGGATCCCAGTAGAGGGGGAAGAGAGAGCTGACCATATTCATGGACTACTGTCTGTTGGCTGTGCATAATGTGAAACAAAATGGAGACGCATGAAGTGCATAATGTGAAACAAAATGGAGACGCATGAAGTGCATAATGTGAAACAAAATGGAGACGCATGAAGTGCATAATGTGAAACAAAATGGAGACGCATGAAGTGCATAATGTGAAACAAAATGGAGACGCATGAAGTGCATAATGTGAAACAAAATGGAGACGCATGAAGTGCATAATGTGAAACAAAATGGAGACGCATGAAGTGCATAATGTGAAACAAAATGGAGACGCATGAAGTGCATAATGTGAAACAAAATGGACACGCATGAAGTGCATAATGTGAAACAAAATGGACACGCATGAAGACAGAGACAGCAGGCAGATATGGTGAAGTGGAAAAGCACACAAAGGGGTGCACTGAGAGGTGGTCTTGCTGGGAAAATATTCACGGAAAATGAGAAGTACCTTTGGAAGATGGGAAAATGCTTGAAGTTCTGTAGCTATAAAAAGGGGGTGGACAAATGACAGAATAAATATTTGTGGTACCATTTATTGGCAAGGAGGGGAGATATCAGTTGGTGGAATATATATGACTAGACAGAGAAGGAATAGTGAAATCATCTGATATTCCACTAGCAAGGTATGGGGGTGGGGGTCAGAGAATTGACTGAAGTACAATCTGGTTAGTAAAGTAATTGCCTCACACCTCTCAACCTCTTAAAAATCTGGACAAAACTTAAAATAATGGATGAACAAAGGTCCAAAAATAAGGACAAATTTTAAGTATTACTCTCTTAAACTTAAAGAGTTGCTAGAATAATAGGTTTCATGTTGGTATGCATTTTCTGAAGGATATAAAGTCAAACTCAAATGTATGTCAATGTTTAATAACTTCAATACTCAAGGATTTACCAGAAAATTACAAATTTTATGAGAAAAAGAATAAAACTATGAGGCAAAAAGATAGTCATTCTGTCACGTTGAGAGGTATGGTATGAATGGAACTGGAAATATTATGTTGAAATGGGAATGACCTATAGAAAAATTAGAGTTTTTAAAAAGTTGGGAGGAGGCATGGTAGGGTTTTGGTGGCAAGTCATAGGAAGGTAAATGAAGAATGAGGAGAGGGGAACTAGGAGTAGATATGATAAGTAATTTAGGGAGGGATGAGTTAGTCAGCCTATGTCAAAATGAAATGAAGTACAAAGGTCAGGAGAGGAGTGCAGTTATGATGGCTATTTGGAGTTGGAAAGAGAGGAATAAGATCATGAAAGGGTTTCCAGTAAGTGGTGTGATAACAGCAGGATATCTTAAGGAAGACAACAACAGGATTTGGAATGTACCAGATTTTGGAGAAGATATAATGGTGTAAGCAGATAACACCTAGTAAAAGGGGTTAAGAAGGTGATTAGAAGGTAGGAAGAAAGAGAAAAATTATGAATGAAATGGAATCAGTTGAGTAAAAAGAGGAAACTAAGCAGGAGCATTAATGACTTAAATTTCAAGGAAGAGGGCCGAGGCATGTAGGCTTGTTAATGTATTAGGGTAGAAATTATGTTAAAGGTAATGGTTAAGTGGCTTTGGATTATGTTCGTCTTTCATACATTGTATTAAAGGATTTTTTTTTATTTTGTTTTGGACTATTATATTTAAGCCACCTTAAGCAGAATATTAAGTGTTACTGTAACCTTTGGAGGGTTTTTTGTATTTTGCAATGGAAAACATGGAAAGTAAATGTGTAGCATAACATGACAAGTGTCTATACTCTTATCTATGTATTCTAGCTGAGGAAATAAATGACATGGACTTGGGTTCTGATAAAACTACCAGAATACTAGTATGGTTTCTGTGACAGGACTATTGTCTGAAACTTACAGTGGTTAAGGTAAGATCTTAACCAGTTAAGCTACATTTTGTAAAGTGGGGATGAAAAAACTGGCCTGTCACAGCCAGTAAGCCTGCATTTAACTTTTTATAGACATGTAACTCCATAAAGCCAGCTTCTTATCTGAGCAAATTCATGGCTTCCTGAGACCCACCCAATATGTAGGTGCATATTGTCAAACCCAGGACTATAATACAATTTGTCTCTGATCATAGTGAAACTGTTAAATGTTTGGGAAACTGATGTTACAAAATTCAGCTTAAAAACAGAATGAAGCGAAGCTTGAGAGAGGAGACTTTAATCCATTTTGAGAACACATGAATAGTTAACTTATTATCAGAGTATATGGAGCTTTATATTCTCCATGGGCAACTAGTTAGTCAGTTAGAAAAAAAACGCAAAGCGACACCAAGTGTTTCACAACTTTGAAAGCAAAGTTGTATTACCTTTAGTGGTGTCATGCAACCCACTGTATTACAGGGAAATTAAGACGCACTAATATGGAGCATTTCTCCCCGGGCCTCCGCTGAAAACAGGCTCTGTGGAACCTAGTCGGACTTTCCCGGTCAACAAATGATAAATAAATAAATAAATAAAATAAAAATAAATAATATATACAGACAAATGAACAAAAAAAAAAAAAGAACTGCAGGAACTGAGTTTTCACATTCACAAAGCACCATAGGCCCACATCACTTATCAATTTTGATATGAAGGCTTTAACAGTCATCATGGCAAATAGGTTCATGATTCTTTTATCAAACCTAAATTCTAACATCTGGATTCATGTTGCAGCAGGAATGTGTCACCTAATCGACAACTGTTTATTGGAATGCTGATAGAGTGACGTTATTTCGGTGAAACAACTTTACTCAAGAGTGGAGTTTTCTCTTTTATCTTCTTTTGTGCAAACTCAGAATAGGCACATATAAGCCTGGAGGTATTCTTGTGTGTCATTAAAAGTTTATATACTCAGGTGAAAATATCAAGTTTCCTTCTGCCATGGGTTCGAATCCAGGGTGACATTAATCGCACTTTATTACATCTAACAATGGTCAGTTAGGGAACATGGGTATTAACATGGCTAGAATTGTAAAGGCCCTAGAGCCATTAGCTTAGTTGCCTCCTAGGGCCAATAGCTTAGTTGCCTCCTATGAACCTATGTTTCCCCATATATGGGGTAAAGGAATGCTTGACCCCTTTAAAAGCCTTACCTCTGGGGGGTTTCTGGACATTGTTTTGGATTTTTTTTTTTCTTTGCTCTGTCAGTACTCTGAAACAAGTTGTTGACTGATCGACAAATTAATTGCACCACCACATGTATAACAGTAATATAACTTTGAAGTTATTAAATTACTTTAATAATGCAAAATACAAAAAGGATGTGGCTTTGACCCTAAACAAATCAAAAAGATTTAACAGGGTACACATACATCCTGGAATGCCATAGACCTCATACGTTTCCAAATTCCTTTGTTCATCTAGTGAAAATTCTTCATAAGGTAGCCTCCCACCATACTAAAAGTTAACAGATGGCTTGTATCAGGACAAGATAAGATGTGGAATATTCATTATCCCCATATCTATTCAACATTCCTATAGATATACTCTTCTATTTCATCACAAAACAACACCTTATAATATGGAATTAGACAGACATTTATTGAGGTGCATATAACCATCTACAGCTGGAGATCCCATACACATATCAGTAAAATATCCAATGTCTGTTAATAACAATTATGATAATGTTTCAAACCATAAACTAAATTGATACATCTGTCACAATGTGAGGTAGTACCAGCTGTGCCAGAGAGAGTAAAAGAGTAGGGCAGTGGATATGTTAAAATATGACAGCATAGCTAGCTGTAGCTTTTAAAGAAATATATGTCATTTGTATATCAAGCTGATTTGCACAGATGCTTGTGTTGAAAATTGCATTTGTAAAGCTGCTTGTGTTAAACATGTACCAACAGTGGGTCCTGCTGCACAGTAAGAAATACACATGTATCTCAGACTGTATTGTAACTGCTGAAATTAATATATTGTAACAGAGGATACTGGAAGAGAAGTGATTAATCTCAGTCCAGCTAACTTTAGAAAAATAGTCCGAAATTAAGTTGCATGGTTTAGGCCATAAAGATTGTATCACAGCTCTGACTGCACCCAGAGATGAAATATCTGTGAAAACCAGGACAAAGAATCCTACTGTACTGACCTTAGGGGTGAACTAATTCCTACCCTGGAAGGATGGGCATTTCTGAAATGGTTTTATAGGTTCCAGATGCTATAAACACAACTTAGCAAAGCTCTGTGTATGCATATATTATGACACATATGTGCTAGATTCTGGTTGTTTCTAGTAAAGGGGGGGTAGTGTGGGATTCAGACTCAGATGACCAGATATGATGGCATTTTATAGCCAGCACTGAAATTATATTTAGATATTAGTGAGAGATGTCACTTAGCTCTCAGCAGGTTTTTTGTGAAACCTGACAAAGGACTACTCACCCACATCATCTTGCCTTGCTCTGCTAAGTAAACTAGGAGACAGTAATTCTTTAGATCAGTGAGGAAATTATAGTGAGATTAGTTAAGTATTGTTTTTCTGTATTTGTGTGAATCTTTTCCATCTGTGTTATTTTTAATATTTCCTGTGAATAGATATTTAGCGTGTTCACATTCTTTTATTATTTATTATTAAATATATTTTAACTTTTCATTGTGGATGGTCTTTTAAATAATATTTTAACCTTTGACAGTACTTGTATGTATTTGGTGACAGTGGATGCTCCTGAAAGCCTTGCGCATTGGTTAATATCTACCATTCATATTAGTATTAATTTTTCTCATTATAACTGGATACCCTGGTAACAGCCTTAGAGTAGATGGCTTTGGAGTGTCCTGGTGGCAGTATCTACCTTACAGTCTGGGCAGAAGGGGCATAGCTAGTAAATCTATGCCAGCCTTTCCCAGGGTGTGTGTGTGTGTGTGTGTGTGTGTGTGTGTGTGTGTGTGTGTGTGTGTGTGTGTGTGTGTGTGTGTATGTGTGTATGTTAGCTACTTAGAGCAAGGACAGAGCACTGGTGTCACTGAGAGGGTGGTGGAGGACTTAGTTTGGAACACTTGGCTGAGGACTGAAGTCTACAGCTGTGGTCAGTGTGGTGTCTTATTTGGGGCCTGGGGAGAGACAGGAAACCCAGCCCCAATACGGAGTGTGCTCCCTGTGTGCTCTTAAGGGAAATTGTTCTTGGTGCGGAGAGTGGCATCTGAAAATACTGTGGGTACCTTTTTTCATTCCAATTGAACATGCCTCACCAGTGGCAGTGATGAGGATTTTGACTCCTTGATTACTGGCCCAGAAGAGGGACATCACACATCTTCAACCATCTGTTAGGAAAAGATCTGTATTTAGACATAATAGTGTTATAGATAGCATCTCAATTCCATATACAGGACTAAAACATATTTTACAGCTTTGAAAGCTGTAAAACATTAAGTACTACCTCACATACAACAGTGAGAAGCAAAGTGTATATGTAATCCTCTAACAGTTTAAACATTGTAATATGCTTGTCACTGCCATACACACCACAAATAAGTGTGGTAGGGTGAAGTGTGTTTCAGCTTTTAAAGATGTTTTAGCTTCCCACTACAGTTCTACTGCGGCTGGTTATGCTGCAGTAGAAGACTAGAGCATAACAATGCTGAAAGTGCTTAACAAAACTTTTTTATGCCCATTCTGTGCATCAAAAAGGAGGCTAAATCTGTTTTTGTTTTTTTAACCCATTTTCTGGGCTGAGTCACAATGCTCCATCCACTTCATACGCTCAGTCTTAACACATGTCTTTGCCACTTTACTAAATTAACATGCTTAGGAAATACATTTTCACATGTCATCCATGGGTCCATACCTTACAAACTGTTGCATTACTAATGTCTGATTCCATTAAGAATAGTTATTTTGCATGCCTGCAGCAAAAACCTCACAACTGCAAACATTTTTGTTTTAATGCAAAAGTGAAAGAAATGTGTTATTTTCAGGTAACCCCATAAAATTAGTATACTGAATTCTTTTGGAAAAATAATTACACATTTACAACTGTCAGACCTACACAGATATATTAAATTCAGGAATATGATGACTAATAACTTGAGCAATCACTAATATTTTGATGTTACAGTCATTTTTCTAGACAAAAATCAAATGCAGCAGCAATCATTTAAGATACAGTTTTCTTAAAAATCACAAAAACATAAATAATGTTTGGTGGAGAAGTTATTCTGATACCTAAACTAATCAATTTAAACATTAATATACATAAAATCTGCATATGCCCATTAACGCAAGTACAATAAGGCCCTCAGGTTATGCTTTGTTCCGATGATTCAATACTTCCACCAGCTAGAGAGGCTCCCTCTTTAACTTTTGCCTCACAATACTCTTGAGGTTGTAATATCTACATGTAGAACACAGCGGCCTAATATTATACTCCACAATTATGGAAAAAACAGGCTTGTTAATCAGCTTTCTGATGTCAAAAAGGTACTTAAGAAGTTTTTAGTTAAAGATCCATCATGGCTGTTCAGCTCTAGTCTCATTTTGGAGCATTAACAATGGTCAGCAGTGAGAAGTTGTTATATTTCATTCAAACTTTTTGGAAAAAGCCCCAATGAAGTATGAAGTGTTTATGAGCTCCCTGCCCCTCATCTGTGGTGACCACTCTCCATCTCCATGTGCTAGCAGTAAGTATGTTACAATTTTCAAAGCTGTAGAACACTTTCTTCCAAGACATTGTTTCTGCAGTTTATGTAACATATAGGAGCAGGTAAAGCTTCATGCAGTACAAAGACTTAGGACTTGATTTCTGATCATACTCTAAGTGTTAATGACATTCATGTCTTGATAACATGCTGGCTACAAAGACCCAATCATAATCCTCCATTACATATTGTTTACATATATTCAGTAACCACTTCAAAACTATCATTTTTCAATTTCTCTATTAAAATACAAATCATCAAAACTTAAGTTTCTATAATACAAGGTGGCTTAAAGAATTAAATGTGCACACAACATATACATAAAGATCAGCAAGCAAGCTGACATTATAGATGTATGAAATGATTCCTCAATCTCTATTTTATAAATGCAGTGTTATCTGTCTTTTTATGGTTAAGTGTCTTGAGCTAGGAATTTATCGTTAAAAAGATGTTTTTACTGTTTCCAAACTGTGTAGGGGCTAGTAAGGTTAACACAGTATTGTTATATTTTTCACACTGTAATGTGGTGCTGGTCATCAGTCTATAAATGTATCGTTTAAACCACAACTTTATGTGGCAGAAATATCTACTCACAGCAGGCAGCAGACACTAGCAGAGTGACTGTCACTCAGACAAAGATAGAACTGCTGACAAGGCATTTCAGTACATTTCATTGCATTTGGCACTTTTCAGACTAGTAGCTAATAACTGCAAAAATATTACAAGCAAGCAAATGTTTTATATTAACTGTTTGCCTTACTGGTTAAGAGTTGAAATATTCAGAAAAATATTGTTTTGCTCATACTGAAGTATTTACAAAAAGTGTGGTTGCATTTCTTTGGAATGTTTATGAGTTCTTATACATGGAAATATTAAGACATCAAAGAGTGTTAAAGGTGAGAGGAATAGTAGAAACAAATGCATGATTACAGCCACTTCCAGTGATGACATATTTAGTTATTTTTGGATCATCACAAAAGTAGATTACTCAGCTGATTCTACCCAATTAACATTGTATGGCATTTATCTATGTAAACATTTTTAAATCTCCAACCTTTTTAGTGAAGAGTTGTTTTAAAAATTTCAAGTATGAATTTTAGTGCGATAAGAATTTTTTTTTTTTTTTTTTTTTTGTTTTATTTACCAGGAAAGTCAGACTTGGAACGAAGCAATTTTTCAGCTGAGGCCTGGGGAGAAATGCTGTTGATGCATATCTGTGACGTGGAGTACCCAGAGGAAACCCACACAAACACAGGGAGGACATGCAGACTCTGCAGAGAAGGCACCCCAGCTGAGAATCGAACTGGAGAACCGCATGTTGTGAAGCGACAACGCTACTGCTGCACCACTGTGCCATTACTGTACTTTGTTTGAACTCTACAGGGTTATTTATGCTCAAGTCAGACGACATGCCTTCTTATAAATGTGGTACCAAATTAATTGTCTAGGTAAACATTCACAAATACTTCAGAATGATAAATTGCTGACCAATTAGCAAAAACATATTTCCAGGTCTAGTTTTAACTCTCTCATTTCTCTTCAAGGAATAAACAATAGCCTGAGCTTCATACTCCCATAAATTAAAATGAGTGATTAAAACAATGTTTCTACATTAGTAGGTTAGAAGAAAAACGCTTACAATGTAAATGAAGAAACAAAGCTTGCACCAACTAATGATATCAAGTTTTATACCGATATTAAATGGACTTTGCAGAACTAATTGTTTATGAATTTCAGTTTAGTAATGATAAAAGCCTTATGCAAGCAGTTTATTTAAACACTGCACCAATACTGAATTTTGATGCAAATTACTTAGTATGATTAATGCAATATATAAAAATTAGGTAGCTTATATAAAATTAAATCCACATTTATGTTTCTAGAAAGGGTACATACCATTTGCTTGATGGTGAAGAGCTCAATTTATAGTACATCGGAAGAAGACACATTTATCCAGTCAAGTCACTGCATTTGGAGGGTTTGCACTCCGGTCAAACTACAGCAACTGTAAAGTCCATGAGTACAAGAGATACTCCCTTCACAAGAGGTATAGAACACTTACCCTCCACACAGAAAAAACAGGCAACTTCAAAAAGTGAGTTGGACCACTATGTTTCTGATTAACTCACTCTTTGAGGAACTGACCTTCCACAAAAAGTGATCTGGAAAATATTCAAAAAATATATAAAACTCAAACATAATATGAAAAAAGGAAAGTGGAACATTTCTTTTGAAATTACAGCAATATTAGTTTAAATTGCTCAAAAATGAATAAGGGAAAAGGTGAGAGACCCAGAAGTTGACATGGCCTACATTCATCAATAAGAAAGTTAGTCCTTCCGAATGTATGGTGTAGTAAATAATCAATGTTCAGCTTCAGTATTTAGTTGTAGCAAAAGTTGTGCTGAGAGAAAATTCATTAGGTACACTGTCAGCAATTTGAGGCCATTCACATCACCTACACATTTGCTCTAACTACTGTTGAGTTAATTTTATTTTACATTTGTTTACCGGGAGAGTCCGACTGGGCATAAAACACTTTTTCAGCAGAGGCCCGGGGAGAAAAGCTCTGTTGTTATTAAACTATTTTGTTAATAGAAAGAAAATTGTATAATACAATAAGGAAAAAAATAGTAACAGACATTCATAATGGTAAAAAGACTAGAACAGAATAAATTGGTCAAGTGGGAGACAAGACCAATAATCTTCTTCTTGTTTGTGAATCTAATTCACTGAACAACTTTCCTTCAGCCTGTTGCAAATGAAGGCCTGAACAGAACAGAAGAGGCATACAGTAGTAGTGCCTTTGTTGTTGTTGTGTCTTTTGGCTTTTCCCAGTTAGGGGTCGCCACAGTGGAACTCCAGTCCGCTAATGATTGGCAGTAGATTTTTACGTGCCGAGTTGCCAACCCTGATGCACAACTTTCAACGAAGGTATGCCCATTCACGCATGTCTCCACACAGAAGACGCGTAATATTTGTTAAAGATGTACTGGGAGGAACTGTAACAGCTATGTATGAAATAAGACGAGACACGATTTCCACATTAGTTAAAAGGAATACATAGAATAAAAATTTACTACATTCTAGAAACCCACAGGTTTTGCTAAGTGAACAAGTATTGCAGGTTTTTAACTAGTATATTAGACCAGCACTAAATTTTGATAAAAATGCATAATAAAAGTATAACTCGTGTAATATAACTAATGTCATTTAAGTTATTATAAACTACCATGTAATTATTTAAAGATGCAATGGACTATATTATGTAATTGCACTTATAAAATTGTGGGTGTATTTAGGCGACTACTGTGCAAGTCACAGCAGCATTTTATGATTGTGAATTAAACAAAACACTGCATGTACTTAAGCAGGTAGCTGGTAACCACCTCTCCACTATGGCACAAAAAGCCAAAGCTGGAAACAAGTTACTTTATGTTTTTATTTATTATTAATAAAGGAACTCATTGTCTCTAGCTCAGTTTTTTTTATGAATGTGAATAATAAAACATAAATAAGCAACTGAGTAGAATTGTTAAACTGTTTTAATCTGACATATAATTCATAAAATACACAGAATCTGCCTGCAAAGCAGAAGGGACTACTTGGCTTGACATTCTGTTAAGATGTCGATTTATTCTACAGCAGTCACATCCAATTAAATAAAATGCCACTTCTCAGGCAGCACTTTTTTCTCTCTTTTCATTAGCTCAGGCAGCACTTTTTTCTCTCCTTTCATTAGCTCAGGCAGCACTTTTTTCTCTCTTTTCATTAGCTCAGGCAGCACTTTTTTCTCTCCTTTCATTAGCTCAGGCAGCACTTTTTTCTCTTGTCATTAGCTCAGGCAGCACTTTTTTCTCTCTTTTCATTAGCTCAGGCAGCACTTTTTTCTCTCTTTTCATTAGCTCAGGCAGCACTTTTTTCTCTCTTTTCATTAGCTCAGGCAGCACTTTTTTCTCTCTTTTCATTAGTATTACTAACTTGTATGAATTCTATGCAGTCAAACCTCGCTATTTATCACATCTACATTTGCTATCAGCATTTTGTAGGAACTCACAATTTCTTCACAGAACAACTGGCATTTTCCACCATTTGTCTTAAACTTTGTAGTTTGCATGACTTTTGGCCCTCATGTTTATTATTGCTTAAAAAGAGATTAATTTCCTTATACCGAGCAAACTGATTGGCTCAAATATGACTGTACAACATGTTACCAAATAATGACACACACTACCAAAACAAATCAGACACTACTCCAAAGATATAATATTTTAAGGATCAGAAAACACTGTACAAGGTGCTGGGTGGAGATGGAGAACCTGGGTAGTTTGAGAGAATTTTCTAATACAAGTTGAGCAATGAAAAGAGGTTATTCACATAAAATATTTCAGGTAATACAGTTTTGACTGTTACACTTAACCCATATATCTCATCTGTAAGTCTGTAGTATCATTATTTAAGTATTCTACTGCACAGAGTGCCACAGTTGTGCTCCAAAACTAGTGAACAGGCTTGTTAAGTTAGAGTATTAACAGTGAGTGACCACTACAGAGGAGGATTGGGAAGTGCAAAGAGGTTTAAAAGCCTCTTAAACATGGACATATTCAACAGACATTTAAACCTCTCTGTGCTTCACATCACACTTTTTAGTGGCTCCTCTCCGTGTGGCAGTGGCAAGTGTGTTACAGTTTTCAAACTTGTTATTCACATAACGCTGCTAAACATTTTCTCCCTCTAACTATTGTAGTATATGGGAGCAGTTAAAGCTCCATGCACTATAAAGAATTATGATCAGGTGTCCCCAATCAGAACCTATTTACATGTTCTCAACATGCATGTCCAGATTCACATCTTGAGCTTCACTCTCAATGATCTTGACAACTGTGTCTTGAACTCACAACAGGCTGCTTATGATATGAGACCTGAGCATAATTCTCTATATTACACATCTCACATGTTGAAATGCTTGACTCACTACTCACGGAAATTCTGCAACACCTTTTGAAGTAGTTTATCTATTTTTTTATGAAACTAAGTTCAGAATTAGGAAAAGAACAAACTAAAAGGCCATCCTAGATAAAGTTTAATCTCTAATCATCAGCAACATACTGCAAAAACAACTTGTCTTTTAGTCAGCTCAGCTCAAGCTGCCTGACGGTTTGGACATGTGGAAGGTGCCCTGAAGCTTTGGAAGCTGGCTGGCTGTTGTATCCTTGGCAGGATGCAACCCACATAGCCAAGACTGCTGCAGCAGTGATCATTTGAACATCTAGTGTTATGATAAGCTCCCCTTACACAACTGTACTTTTCTGTTTAATCCTTAAGCTTCTCTACACAGGGCTATAGATGCTGAATGGCTTGTCCTTTAATGAGCCTTAGCGATAGCATGCCCCTGTTTCACATGAGTGGTATAACCCCCTTAGAAGGCCCTAATCTCCAATCTAAGCAAGTGTCTCCATGTATCCACTGGAGTTTATTACATGGACTGTGCAGCATCCTAAGCACACATACAACTAGCCTTTCTTCAGAGGGGCAAACAGGAATTTCCCCTTAACTCCCTCCATCTGCTTTTCTGGCATTGGAGAACAAAATGAACCCTGGAGAACTAGGTCATACTCAGGACATTATGAATCTCACAGCAATAAAATAGTTTGGCCCATAATGAAGTATCGTACCCTAAACATTATGAACACTTACGCCAACAATGGATTAATGCAGCACAGGTAATTGACCACCTAACTACATCAGTCTATCCAACTGCTCTCAGTTAACCCTCTTCCTGTTAAGCCAAATATTCTCATCTCTCATGAAACTGGCTTAAGTCTTGAAGAATGAACATTAAGATACAATTTTTATGCTTTATGCTATTTACTTCATGGGTCTTGGATATATTTTTTATAACAGTCTTAACGATTGTTATGTACTCAGGGCTCTGACTGAAATACTCATGTAACTAATTTAAGTGTATAGTTCTATTGTCTGTGACACTCTGCCTAGCCAGACATAATAGTTCAAATAAAAAAAAAATGCAGGTCCACACTCCCTGTCTTTTAAACAGATGAGAGCAAGTTAAATGTGACAGACTGTTAGTAAATAATCATTGATATTCTCATCTGTGGTTTTGACACTAAGCCAAATAACCAGACCAGCACAGCAGTTATTTAAAATTTCCTTAAACCACATCTAGTGTGATGGAGTCAATGCCATCATACCAGCTGGTACCACTTAAAATTGGCTATGAGGATTTTTTAACTCAAATGGATTATGTATTTGGTTTTATAATCCTTCTAGCACTCTTTCTGAAGATATTCAATTATGTCCAAACAGTCAAATTATGAAATTTCATTTTCTTTGTATTTTGCAGTCACAATGTGATAATTTACATCACATCCATGACATGCTTTGAACATACTCACTTGTTTTAAATAATTTCTGTAAAAGGCAAGTTATGTAATGTTATTTCATTATTTTTCTACTAGAACCCTATGTGCTTGCGTAAATCCAACACGTATGTATCTATTGTTTTCCAAGCAGCAGCCATTTTACATGATTTTTCTCTTTTACATTTAAACCATTGTCAAACAATATACATTTTAACCGGCAGAGCAGCATGCCATGGAATACTTTTTGCAAGTTTCTCTCTACTTACAGTTCTAATTGAACTCCTCATATCTGCAACAAGCTCATGGAGAAATTTATCAGCGTTCCTTGTTATGAGAAATAAACATGAACTGATGTACTATTATGCTTAGTTTTGGATTAAAATGCCTTTTCAGCTAATTCACCTGATCCTCAAATGATTTACTGGCCCTTTTTATTTTTTCTGAATTAAGTAGATTTCTTTAAATTATATATCATACTCTAAAGGCATTTAACAACAGATTCCTCTGAATCTTCAGCTTCGTTAGCAATAAAGTTAAACAATCAGCAGAAAATTCTTCCCATCTTTCAATCTAAGGGGTAAATAGAGCAATAGTGCCTACCATCATAGCCATTTCTGCCTTTTCATCTTCTTTCAGACCTCTGTTTATTTATTTATTTTTGAAAACATTGAGATACTTATTGTACAAGTCTCAGCAACTGGAGATTTCCAAAGATAAATGCATCAACATGCATGATGTTTAGCTTATTTATAGCAGAGGTATCTCAGGTTTTGCCTTTCACGGGGCTGTCTCTGACCAACTAATATAGATTGTGAGTAAATGTATATCCCAAAACAGGATGGAGACAGGGAAAGAAAAGCAAGCACTGGAGTGCATACCATGTTATACAGGTTTGAAATGTGCAGCTTACAGATTATTGGGAATAAATGTCACTTTGGAGAAGCTCTACTGGTCAGTCAGTTTATATTACTATAGTCCAGTGATTTTAATGATGTACTTAGGATGAATGAAATTGCCACTAATCCATATAAAATCATCATCATAGCATATACAATGTGGTTTAGTTATAAAAGTTGTTTAATCAGTATTAAAGCTTGTCTGATTGGAGAATACCACGCATACGAAAATATTTTATTTTTTATTTTTTTTATTTATTCTGCAGTTTATTTTAATAGATGGCCAAGTCAGAGTTACATTGCTGTTTGCATAAGTCATAGAACTCAGAAGTTATGTACAACTACCCAGCATACTGAAAAAAAAACAAGATGATAGATCAAGCAAAGGGATAATAATTTTACTGAAAGTAGACACCGCATCTTTAATCTGTTACTCTGGATAAAGGTTTTAAACTACAGACAAGAAAATAAGTATCTTCAATGGGAACAAATGAAGTCACGCTCCCACCACCAAGCATTTCTTTTCTGTTTTAACACTGTGATTTGTTCGGTGTCTATTAAGCCAATGACCAGATGTTGTAGACATCTGACATCCCTGCAGTGTCCCACCCATCACAAACTGTCCTCAGTGACTATATGTAACAAGAGACAGAACAGTGATCTTTGCTAACAGTATATTATCTCTGCCGGCACTCTGCTGCCTGCTATTAAAATCCTGACTCACTTTGTCTTCCTGGATTCTCCCTTGCCATGCAGAGTTCTACTTCATGACTTCCAGTTGTCATTAAGTTCACCACTTCTCTCCAATGTTTTCATGTGCCAGCTTTCTCATGATAATTTATGCTTCAAAGATAGTCCCTAGCAGTCTCTCAGTGTGCTGTTTCAATGCTGTATGATTAGAGCTAGAGGGTCCTCCAAAAATTTATTCAAAAAACTTCCAAGTGGTTTTATTTCTTCCTAGATGATCAATAAAACAGACTTCTGAAGAATGCCTGCCTTTTTCCTCAAAAAAATACTTTACTTCTTGCCTTTTGTGATAATGTTTAATCAGTCTCTGTCAGTCACAGGGGGTGGCAATGTTTCTGATTCACCTGTTTTTCTCACACTGGTACAAGCCTCAGTAGGCCTTCTTCTGTGGCAGTAAAAACATTTACAATTCAGAGATGGTCAGCTGCTGAAATTATATACTCTGACCCATTTTTAACCAAGATTGAATATGCAGCAAAAATAAGCTAAATGAAAATTCACAGAAAATGTTATTTTATTTACAGTTTGTTTACTGGGATAGTCCATTGGGCAAAGAATAGCCATTTTCAATGGAGGCCCAGGGAGAAAAAATCCTTATACAGTATACAAATAATCACTTATTTTTACACAGTTTTAGAAATTACAGTATACAGAGGATAAAAAAACAAAACACACACACACATATATATATATATATATATATATATATATATATATATATATATATATATATATAAACATAAATCAAAGTAGTACATTTTGTTGAAGCATGGAGGTAGTATTCACAAAAGAGAAGCTAATAAATGGTGTAAAAACATTAGTGCAAGTTATTATGCAGTTTGAGTACATTCAGTTTGCAATGAGAATAGGACAAAAACATACATACAGAATAAAAATCACTGGTGTATAAAAAGCATTGGTGTAAATGCTCTGTATGGAGCATGTGAGTAATAACTACACAAGAGAAAATAACAGAATTGTATATAAAACAGTAGTGGCAAAGAACCACACATGACATATTAACATATCTGTAGAGAAATAGGGGAAAAAGAGTTGTAAGTCTTGTAAGTATACAAGAGAAATGTGTAAGAAATATTTGGGAGTAAGTAATATTTGGAGGGAGGAGGAAGAGAAGAACAGAGGAGATCAGTGCTATAACTGAGTTGAGAGAGTGGGGGAATTGGAGAACAGGGGTAAAGTAGAGTGACGTCGTGTCAGGGGGACAGCAGGAACATTCCCAGTGAGGTGAGAGGTGGGAAAGGAGTAAGGTCTTAAAGGCAGAGTGGCAATGGGTGGTATGAATAAGAGGTGGTAGGGCATTCCATGGGCGCGCTAGAGAGAAGGATAATAAAAGTTTTCCTGGTGAACATTCAGATTTGTGTACTTCAAGCAGGTTCTGATTACTGGATCCAAGTCGTCTATCAAGCAGATGCATTTTGAGGGAGGAGGTGAGAGAGGGTCCAAGAAAAGGTTTGAAGATGAGTTTATGGGCATAAGTTAATTAGATATAAGAGAGATAGTTGGTGTGTCTAGCTAGTTTAGTTTGTGAACGGCATTGCAGTGGTGGGTGGAGGATTTATATCCAGTAGCGAACTTAGAGGTTTTGTTATAGTAGAAGGACAACTTTGTCTTTATAGAGGACTGAAGGTTAGTAAGAAGTGGGGCTCCATACAAGAGGGAGGGAATGAGGTAGGTGGTAGAAAGGACATATTTAGTAAAGGGAGTAAGATAACACTTGTGGCAATAAAGCAGAAAAGCATATTTTTAAAGCATTAGTCCAGAGAGAAACTATTTTGAAATGGACAAAGGTCTAACTAGATGTTGATTCACTAGCAATAATTACAGAGAGCTGCATAAACCACAGAGCAGGGGAGCATCTCTCTCTCTCTCTCTCTCTCCCCTTTATTTATCAATACAAATTATAAACAAAACATAAACATGTTACTTTTTCTTAGCTAGTCTCTTCATGGTTCATAGGTAGGTACCTGGCTATCAGCCCGAGGGCCTACCTAAGCCTAGCCAACAAGGTTCCCTGGCTTATGCCACCCAAGAAAGTTATTTTCCTGTGCCACTGTCGAGCAGAGACACAGAAGTGATCCCTGGGGTGTATTTCCTATTTCCCATCCACTCATCAAGATTTTTCTTGAAGTGTGCTAAAGAAGAACTTTGCTTGGCATAGATGGGTAGCCTGTTCCAGAGTATGGGAAGTCTCTGGGACAGGAATCTATCCCTCCAGCATGTCCTGTTTATTGTGGTGACCAGGTTTAGGTCCCTAGAGCATGTAGCTTGGAGGGATTGGGATTTCTTTAGTTGTAGCATGTCCAACAGCTCTGGGTTTGACATAGCTTTATATGTTAGGCAGAGATCACCTCGGAGTAGGCGATATGCTACAGAGTAAAGCTGGAGTTTTTGAGATGGTCAGTGTAGGGCATCTGTTTGAGGACAGTAATCATCTTTGTGAGAAACCTCTGTGGCCTTTCCAGCTGCTGCAGATGTCTTGTGAGGTACATTCCAAAAGGGGCGTTCTACTCTATAATGGGTCTAATGAGTGTCGAGTAGAGGGGAACAATGACCTCTTTTTTCCTGGATGAGAACCCTTTTATGATGGTGTGTGCCACATAGGACTTCCTGACTACTGTGGCAATGTGACTATCAAAGGACAGACTACTGTCCACCTGGGTCCCAAGGTCTCTTATCACACATTCAGTGTTAAGTAGACTGCTGTCTATGTAGTAGTTCATGGGTACAGAGTTTTTACCAAAGGGGATGACAATGCACTTTTTGGCATTGAGGTTGAGGCCATGGCTCCGACACCAGGCATCTGTCTCAGCGAGGCCCTTTTGTAGGATTTTCACATCATTTGGGGACTTGACTATGGCTCCTAGTTTGCAGTCATCTGCGAACTTCATTAGCCAGAGGCCTTCTGTGTTAGCCTGTACTTCAGAGAAGTAGATACCAAACAGGAGTGGTCCGAGGACTAAACCCTGTGGTACTCCACTTGTCACTGGTTTGAGGTCAGATTTGGAGTGTGCAGCTTTTACAGTGTGGGTGCTGTCAGTGAGCCAGTTGGCAACCCATCTTGTGACGTAGGGATTTATACCTAGTTTAGTGAGTTTAGCTATAATTCCAGAATGGGGGATGGTGTCGAAAGTCTTGGCGAGGTCAAGATAGGATGTGTGAACCACCTCACCCTCATCTACGGCTTTGGTGACTGCCTCAAAGAAGTCAATCAGGTTCAGGAGGCATGATCTGCCTTTCACAAACCTGAACTGGGTGGGATCCAGAGTTTGGAGGTTACAAATGTCTTTGTTTATGAGTTCCATGATGATACGTTCCATGGCCTTGCAGACCTGGCTTGTCAGGCTAATAGGGTGATAGTTCCCAGGATCAGTGGTGGCTCCCACTTTGTGGAGTGGGATAACTGTTGCTGTACACCATTCAGTGGGCACAAAGCCTGGTGTGAGGCTATGACTGAACATGGTGCTTAGGTGGGGAGCCAGTTCATTCTGAAGTTCATGTAAAATGTAGCCTGGGATATTGTCCGGTCCCTTGGATGCTGTGTTTTTGGCTTTAGAGAGTGCAGCTTTTACCTGCGTAGTTGTGATTACAGGGCCTCTGCATTCTTCCTGTATAGATATGGGCCCTTTAGGGGGTGGGGGGGGGGGTAAAGTTAGCACTGAATCTATCTGCCAGGATGTTGGCAATATCAGTTGGTTCGGTTATCTTATGCACTATTTCTTATAGAACCTTCTATCTTTCTTTTTACCAAGATGTATGACATTGTATTTCTGTAGTCATCTGTGTAAGGCTGTTCCACAAAAACATAACCATTAATGTAAAGATCCTCTTCTCCTTATCTCTACTGTTTCTCCCTGCTCCTTATCTTCATAAGGACCAAGATCAGGTAGCTGAGCCACAGAAAAACTAGACTTGTAAGTTGTAGGAGCCAAGGAAACAAGGACAGACTATACATACACAAATCAGCATAGGTAATGCCCATGCTGATATAGTAGCAATGCATCTAATGACAAGTATTTGTGCCCGATATATATATATATATATATATACACATACATACACTGGTTCTTGATAGCTGCAATACAGAGCAGAAGAAAAAATTACAACAGCATGCCTTTTCAACAGTTGTGTACTCCTATAATGTATCCCCAGTGTGCTGCATAAATAAGACTCAGAACATGGGTGGCAGGAGAGCTGGGTGAAAAACACCAATATAAGTTGCAGTTTTTGTCAAGCTGGTCAGTTCATGCCTTCTTTTGGAAAATGTACAATAAGTGATTTTCACTTATCCATGAGGTGCAGAGATCTAACATTTGGTTGCAGTAAGAACAGAAATGCAGAGTCTGCAGCCACCTAGTGTATCAGAGTTAAGGAGGATTTACCCCCCACACACACACACACAGTATGGGCCCTACTGAGTACAAATGCAGTTTGTGTCAGTAAAAACTGCATTCTACTCTTTCAATTTGTTCCACCACTCCAGGTCAGAGGAAAGGAAGCCCCCAAAGTAATTTTAATTCTTTAATAGAAGGTGCTGTCTGTCACTAGGGTTTATGGTAGAAAAAATTATCAGAGTATGGCTGTGGATACAGTATGTTATTAGGGTACAAAAAATGCTGTGTTACCAGTGGATAGGGTGTGGCATATTACCAGGGAAGAGGGTATAGTATGATACCAGGATACAGGGTGCAGAATGCTATCAGGACACAGGGTGTGGTATAATGTCAGGGTATAGGGTGTATTATGTTACTAAGTTACAAATTGTGGTATATTACCAAGCAACAGTATGTTACCGTGGTATTAGCTGTGGTAGTTTATCTGAGTACAGCTTATCAATGCATAGAGATGGTATGTTGTTATCAGATAGGGATGGTATGTTATAAGCATACAAGGTGCTACATATTACCATGGTACCGAGGACAACTTATCCGGGTAAAGGTGCGGCATGTTATTAACAGATAGAGTACAGTATGTTATTGGGGAACATACTGTAGTATTGTGTAAGGGTAAACTGTGCAGTAATCTTTCAGGATACAGTGTGTGGTCAGGCAACATGTTGCATGTGACATGTTATCAGACTACAGGGTGCAGTATTTCATCAAAAGACTAAGTAACATCCAATCAAACACACTGCAGTTAGTGCCAAATGCCTGGCACAATTTGGGTTCAAATATTTTGCAGGGATGCCCTATGTACAACTTCCTGTGCTTTGTAATGTACATTTACTTTGGGCTAGAGGTTATATCTTCAAGAGTATAGTGTTGTGACCTGTGAACTTCTTTTTGATGGACTTTGTGTTCTATATTCCATTAAAAAGCTTTTCATTTCACTTAAGTAATGACAGTCGAATATTTGCAATGGATTATATTGCAACAGAACAGCTGCCTTTTTTATATAAATGTTCTCACCTGGAGCGATTGATGTGCTCCTTCTCTTCTCTGCTTTTTTATGTTCTACAAGTGCTAAGCTAATCCTGCTATAGTTGCTGCATTACTCCTACTGCATGCCATCACAGAACACTGCTAGATAATGTATGTATTTGTATGAAAGTTAAGGAGGTTACTCTGACAAGATGCAGTTCATTTTCAGCAGTGGCCCAAGATAAAGTTCCAATGCATGACAGACGGAAGACATTTAAGTGATTATTAATTTACACATTAATAGCAGCAATTTATATAAGCATAGGCTGAAGATTTGATTTCTATCAAAACATATGCATTCAATGCCAACATATAGAATTCATTTGAAACTATGATTGCAGAGCAAACACATAGACAGCTGAATAGTTATAGTTAGCAGGCATGGGCTTTCAATATCATGTCAATTTACACTGTAAACTGACCATATGTCCTACTGATTCCTACCGCAGGCATTTGTTGTCAAGTTGTATTCATTTCTAGTACCATTATACAGATTACTACTCTGCCTAAAGATTGGAGCCAACATTACTAAAGGAATCAATGTACAATGACAAACCAAAATGAACTGAACTGCGCGTCTGTAAAATTACAGTGGCAAATATTCTCTGTGAAATCAAAAATCACTGGTTTAAATATGCAAGTTTATAAATATATATATATTTGAAACTGTACCTAAGGTTTAAGGGGTTTCTGAATCATCAGCAACCTGTACCAGCAGTTATGTATGCATTTCAGTGTGTTGCACATTTGCCAAAAAACAATCACAGAACCAAGGTACAGTGGTGTATTAGAGTTTGTGCCACCCAGGGCTGTTTTTTGAGTTTGCTGCCCCCCCCCCTCACAAAATCATGGTCAAATAGGGCCTGCTCCATACATAGCCCTCCCCTTGCAGACATTCCAGTGTCCCATTACTTGTCTCTCTCTCCCATTTACCATAAAGACTGTAATGTGCATACTGCTTTATTTTTGCAATGATTATTTGGATTTCATTTAAAACTTTTATTTTAAATTTTACAGCACAAACACTAATAGACATCTGCTAAAGCAATACAGTCTCACAATGAAAACAGACTTAGCATTAAAACTTCTCTGCCCTTGAAACTCACTTTCATTGAAACCCACATTCAAAGAAAATGCATCTGGCCAGTGTCGAATAAAGTTTACCTTTGGGCTGTTTTCAAATCATAGGCCCCTTGCAGACATATTTAAGACCATACAAACATACATGTGTTTGATTCACCTTCTTGACTGTATTAAATTATATTCCTTGTATATTACAGCACACTTGCTAGAGCATGTTTTAAATTTATTGTTTTGAACATTTTTCCAGTAAGCAATGAAACAACATGTATGAAGCAATAATGACAAAACTACCAATTCAGAACATTTGCATTATAAAAGTCAACTCAAACTTCTACAATCCACCAGTATCAGTAAATATGCACAATCTCTGCAGAAGTAAAAGTCATCTAAACAATTCCACACTAAAGAGATCTGTAACTAATGAGGTTGCTGCTAGCAAGCAACTTTATATTTCATTGTTTCATCTACAAATAAAGTGCCTATTGCCATTAAAGAATAACTTGCCTATGCTTCATTAAAAAATAAGCTAGTAATATTGCAATAGGGAATGGATGGCAAACTGATAACAGGTTCATAATTACTGGGTATCTCATCCAAGGAGTACATTCTCAGGACTGCAGCATCCACTCCCTTTAAAGTACAACACAGTACAGTATCAGCAATTCACCTACATACTGTGGGAGTAGAACCCACAGACTTCTGCATCAAAAGCAAGTATACTACCTTAAACTACTCTTCTCCTGATGCTCTCAGCTCCTTGTGAAATCCACTTGACACTCAGCTCTCTCTCAACTTTGCAACATAAGAAATATGGAAAAAGCCAACATGTATTGGGTGGGGGAGATAGGCCTAAAACAAGGGACACATTTTAAGCATTACTTGTATAATCTTAGACAGTTGCTAGAATAAAATGGTTTGTGTTACCATGCATTTCCTGAAAGGAAAACTGAAACATAAATCGCTGTCATTATTTAGTGAATTCAGTTCTCACTGATTTGCCAGAAAACCATAAATTTTAAGAGGAACAGACCAAAAGTATGAGCTAAACATTCTGTGAAAATCTAGACAGTTGAAAGCTATGGACTCAACTCCTTGAATCATAAACAAGTGGTGGTATGGGTAGAGTTCAGGCTCTTGCTCCGGGTACAGGGTTTGAGCCTCACTTGAAGATGGACACACACAAATTCCCTTACTTGAAGACAGACACACACACACACACAAAAATTGCCTTACTTGAAGATGGACACACACACACACACACACACACACACCAGTAAACTTAAAAGGACCAGCAATAACTATCCCTTATTTGCAAAAGAATCAATCGGACATTCGTAAACCAAATGTCCTTACTTGAAGACAGACAGACACACATACGCACACACACACACACACACACCAGTAAACGTAAAAGCAGCAGCAGTAACTATTCCTTACTTGTAGAAGAATCAATTGGAGACTCGAACACAATTTCAAATAGCACAGGCATTCAGGAAGAACAGGACATCTGTGCGTGCCCAACACATGCACAGGCGTTGATCCTACAAGGACCCTGTTCTGTACTTAAAGGATAAAGTACAGATTTTTGTAACAAATGTGACCGTCTCAAAAAGTGCCACCTGGGGCAGACCATCCCTCTTGCCCCCCCCCCCCCATAGCTATGCCACTGCTAATGTATGTTGTGCAAACCATTTCCTTTCTTGTGTATGTCACATGGTGCAGAACAATATAGCAAATAAGAGGATCACACTTCTTAAGCACAATAATTGCTGACATTTACTTCTAACCATGTGCTATATTTTATAACAAGATTCATAACAACCTTACTTTTCAGATCTTGTGAACTGCTACCTTCAAACTATTCAAGTGTTCCTTTTATCAGACAAGGCAGAGTGCGTGCATTGTTATACTTTGATGCAGTCGTACTTTCTTCCCACAAGGGGTCTTTTTCTGTTACAAAGATGTCTTATTTCCTTTCTGTTAAGCTGTCATAATTCACTGCATTTGGTACTTTTTCTAACAATCTCTCATTTATATGCTGATTGTGCCTTAAGGCTAAACCTAACACCATCAGAAAGGGCGAATGCAAACACATTGAACTCAATAATCTTCTTTTCTTTCAGATAAAAGAACATGATGCAAGTAATCATTAAACCAAGGGTTGCTAAATGTATCCTTAGCCTGATCAAAGCTTTACTCTTACTTTCAGTATTTTGACTTGCAAAAGAAAAGATACCCGTGAAATAAATGTCTCATGAGTTAGAATTCTCAGAACCTAAATGATGGAATTTGTAAGGTGCTATAATGAGTCTCCCTATCAACTTCCAGTGTACAAAACACACCAGAAGATTTCTGGAACACTGAAGATGTATAGGAACAATTCAAATAGTAAAGCCAATGCTTGGATTGGAGTGAACTGTAAATTTTAATCTTATGAATCAAAAAAACATTCAATGACATCCTCATTAAGCGCTTTCATCCACAAAAGGTGGACTTCATCAGAACACAATAACATAATACTGCCTGATATTTAAAATCATTTTGGCGCCAAACACAATACTTCATCGCTGACTTAAAGTGACAGATGCTATATAAATATATAAAAAATAATATATATTTGTGACTTCAGCATTTTTACATACAAAAAATAAAATATAATATACAAAAAATAATAAAATATTAATATAATGAATAAATATCATACATAACATGCACAGTCAAAAAAATTGATAATTATGTAAAAATTGTATATAAGCATAAATGTGTACTACTAAGCATCATGAACCTATCAATTAGTTAAAACATTTAAAAAAGATTAGTATATATATTTAGTGCTATTATATAAAAAGACCATTTGAATTTATAAATATTAATAAAACTAAAATATTTTTTTTTGTTTGGTGGAGAGCTGAATGTTGCATAAGGAATTGTTATAGTGTTACATAACAATTGTTACATAAAAAATGTTACATAATTGTTACAGAAAGAGTTATTGCATAAACATTATTGTAGGTACTATTTGATTCTGAAGAAGTCATTGGAGTACGGACCAAAACATAGAAATGTTACGACATTGAGGAAACTTACTACCAAATGTGGATGACTGACCATTGCAAGGACGTTCATGTTTTTAAATTTGCAATTATTGATCTAAGTTCTAAGTGGACCCCGTGGTGGCAATACTAAGGCACTCTTAGGCAAGAGGGAAACTTATTGGCAAATAGTAACTGATGCAGCCAGAGAGCCTGGACTTAACAAATATATCTCTATTAAACCCTTATTGCAATTAAGTTAGTGAATTTATGCATCTTGTATGTCTAAGTTTATATATTGTAGTTATTTAATCAAACTTTTATGATATTATAAGTAATAGTTAATCTATTTTTTTATGTATACAAGTATTTATATTTATGGCTTTGTTTTAAATATTTTAATATATAAGGTAGTTACGATACATTTTATTGTATCATACTTTAGGTAAGTAGGTAAGAGAATCAAATAGTACCTACAATAATGTTTATGTAATTACTCTTTATGTAACAAATATGTAACAATTTATGTAACAATTTTTACGTAACACTATAACAACTCCTTATGCAACATTCAGCTCTCCACCAAACAAAAAAAAATATTTGTTTTATTAATATTTATAAATTCAAATGGTATTTTTATATAATAGCACTAAATATATACACTAATCTTTTTAAATGTTTTAACTAATTGATAAGTTCATGATGTTTAGTAGTACACATATATGCTTATATACTATTTTTACATAATTATCCATTTTTTGACTGTGCATGTTATGTAGGATAATTCATTATATTAATATTTTATTTTTTGTATATTATATTTTATTTTTTGTATGTAAAAATGCTGAAGTCAGAAATACATATTATTTTTTATATATTTATATAGCACCTGTCACTTTAAATCAGCGATGAAGTATTGTGTTTGGCGCCAAAATGAATCTAAATATCAGGCAGTATTATGTTGCTGTGTTCTGATGAAGTCCGCCTTTTGTGGATGAAAGCACTTCACGAGGATGTCATTGAATGTTTTTTGATTCATAACATTAAAATTTACAGTTCACTCCAATCTGAGCACTGGCTTTACTATTTGAATTGTTCCAATACATCTTCAGTGTTCCAGCAATGTTCTGGTGTGTTTTTTACGTTGTTGTGTGCTGGTTCTGTATTAAACTTCCAGTACAAGGTTATCCAACTCAGATGTTAGCAGGGGTGCCTTCTGTGTGGAATGGGCCTATCTTACCAGTGTTTGCATGGATTTTTCAAGGTCCTATGGTCTGATCTTAATCTGAAAGACATATTCAGTCAGTTCAGAAGTCAGAAGCTTAACATCATTTCTACAAAACTCTAGAAATGCTGTTAGAATCTCAGTGAAAATAGTCAAATTCCTATTAAACTGAAAGTTATCACCCCCACTTTCTCCTTGTCAACATTATTACACACTCCAAATATCTAGGCTTGTGGCTTGTAACAAAACAAAACATTTTTCTGCCTACCGACATAATCCGTGATACATTTATTGCCTTCTTTAAAACTTCTTCCACCATTTGCTATGTGCTGCCTAGGAAAACATCCATAACTCCTGAGCATGCATTTTCACCATTTAAGTTCCTTCTCAAGACTGCTTCACGAGTAGATGAACTCTGTCATCTATTGTAGTTAACCTTATACCACAATTTTTTTTCTCATTCTAACTTCACCTAAATGTAGCCTTGCACAAGAAATCCTAACTTCCTTTCATTTTTTTCATTAAAATGTTCACTGAAATAGATCATAAAGGTTCAACTTTTTTCCTTTTTAGAAAACAATTTATCTCAGCCTCCATGACATTAGGACACAATACACAATTATTGCCCATAATTTTATATCCTGAGACTTATAAAGTCAATACTATGCTATAAAAGCACTCGCAATGAGTAATGCTAAAACTCTTTTTGAAAAAGTTAATTGTTGGTAAGAGATTTATCTAATGGCTATTTCAATAAAGCATAAACAACCTTGTAAGTACTTCCATTGTTGGCCCATAAAGTGTGCTTTTGTCCGGGAAACAGATGATAATTAAGGATTGTACAGAATATTACAATCATGACAGTCTCAAAAGACTACAGCTTTACTCCATCACATATCGCCTACTCAGGGGCGATCTCTGCCTAACATACAAAGCTATGTCACACCCAGAGCTGCTGGACATGCTCCACTTAAAGAAATCCCAATCCCTCCGAGCTACACGCTCTAGGGACCTTAACCTTGTCACCACAATAAACAGAACATGCTGGAGGGATAGATTCCTGTCCCAGAGACTTCCCATACTCTGGAACAGACTACCTACCTATGTCAAAAACAGATCCTCATTAGCACTCTTCAAGAAAAATCTTGATGATTGGATGGGAAATGGGAAATTCACCCCGGGGATCACTTCTGTGGCTCTGCTCGACAGGGGCATAGGAAAATAATTTTCTTGGGTGGCGAAAGCCAGGGTACATTTTTTGGCTAGGCTTGTATGGGCCCTAGGGCTGATAGCCTAGTACTTACCTATGAACCTATATGTCCATCTACCTTACCAGTTCTATGATATAAATGTCAGTCATAGATAAGTAGCCAGAGCTACTAGACTTGCCTGGTATCTTAAACAACTAAACAGCACAACAGTGTGTGTCCAGAAGTTGGCTATGAACTACATCTTTTAATACTTAAAACCTTAAATTTTACCTTATTTGTACTGAAAGATTTAAATGCACAATAAACGTTTTTTAGTGAATTATTACAAATCAAAGTACTTCAATGAAAAATATTGACACTGGTTTCAGAGACAATCTAAGAAACCACTGACTCTCAGCATTGTCACTGTCAAAAATGTAGAAATAAGATATCTTTTTATGTCTTAACTGTCTCATATTATGGAGACAAATTGCACTATATAAGCAATCCTGGCTAAACGAAAAATAGTATCATATCTTGTAGTGATTTGGGGATATAACAAGTTAAAATACAACAAGTAACACTTAAATTGATTTTAATGTATAACAAAATATCAACACATGATGTATATTTTTTCTTCAGGGTAGAAATTTCCCCTAAATACTAAGAGCCTTCAGATTCCCATGAACAAAGCTTCCTATGAAGAACACCGACTGCATATCAAAATGAAAAAAATATATGAATTTAACTCTGATTTTGCTGAATCTATCCTGCCAGGAAAAACACTTTACAATTATACAAAATGAAAGCAGACTTTCTAAAATGAAAACTGTTACAGTCAAACCTCAAAAGATTGAAAATCACCTCACAGCACCATGGGGGCAGGGTCTTCATCCCCTGTACCTCCATATTTAATAAAATCAATTCCAAGACTGCCACAGCACTGTGAAAAAGTTAGCTACCAGCGACCTCAGATCAGCACTCATGCTGATCACACACACACACATACACACACACCTCAATGTTTGCAATGGCATGAATCATTTTTTCCATTTTTTGCAAAATAACGTGCCAATCACTCCCAAATCTTTAAGAATTTGTACTGAGTCACTACTTTTGTTTTTTCCAAAGAAATACATGACAATGTACCCTATAGAACAGTACTGTACTAGTCTGAACAAACCTGAACAACTTCTGTGACATCAATGCTCAGTCGTCTTGATCTGTTTCTTCACTGTGGAGTTACTAAACCAACAGTTCTCTGTTCTTACATGTGTGTGTGCTTCATCAGTACCAGCCCAGAAGAGTCGCACTTTCAACTACTTTAATTGTTGTTCCCTTCTATATCCAGCCATAGACTTCAATGTGCAAAAGTATTTTTCATCACTAGGTTTACAGTGGGAAGAGTTAAATAATACAGCAAAAGTACAGATCACTTTAGTAACTTTCACTGCAACTCTAAAGCATAATCTAGGAAGAAACGCTACAAGCACCAGTGCTATCTGAGGATAATAACCAGCTTCAATCCTTCAGCTCCTGGAAATACTAAAGCAAAAGCATAACAAAGCTGGAGGTGCTGTTCCTCATGATCAAAGTTGACTGGCAGTATTATAATAAACTGTTAAATGATTTTTGGTTTAAACTTGTATTATTTAGTATGTCTATTTCTATTTATTGCTTCTTTGGTGATTTATAGCTATTGCTCGAAGTAACAACCATAAATTGGGGAAACATTTCTACTCTAAAAATTCTGCAGAGTTGCTATCATTTTTTGGGGAAATGTCCCATTTTTGAGGTTACCACACAGTCTGACACTGCATTTTACAGCACATAATCTCTTTCCTCTCCCCTACATTAATGTCTTGGACTGCATTATTGTAACTGTACAGGCTTCGGGTGGTGTCACCATTATAATATGATAGTAACAGAAATACTTAAATATGCTGAGCCGAAGTGAAAAAGAAACTGCACTTTGATGATCAGAGTATAGTGAGACAACTTAGGAAATGGTATACAAATTATTTTTTTAAGAGAATAACTCTGCTTCCATGCTGTTCTTGAGTCCAAACGGACTTGGATTGTTGGATAATTGGTTATAAGCCATCCAAGGTGATAGCAGATCACTCGTTTTATTTTAAATACAGTAAAGTCTCACTTAACTGTCACCCATGGAGAATGGTAGATGCCAGTTGAGTGCATGTTCCAGTTGCTTGAGATATGCTTGGTGATTTTTGATTGGCTCATGTACGAGCCAATCAAAAATCACAAAGTGCAGCTTCTTCTGTTCAATGCTGAACAGTGGGCTGTTCTCCATTCAGTAGAAGTGGCTCCGCTTTGTGATTTTTGATTGGCTTGTGTGCCTGCATATGGGCCAATCAAATGCTGATTGCTTAAGAGTGCTGGTTGCTTGAGTCCCAGATAATGGGAATTTTACTGTAACTGCTGGAACTTTCCACCAAGACTGCTTTTCAGATATTTATATGGTTGCGACAGAGCAGATGTCACTGCTAACACATTATATAGCTTTAAAAAGTTGAGTAATCTATTCCAAGGAGAGGAAGTCACAGTAAAACATTTCCCTCTATAGTTTATTTTGCATAATTGTGGCAAAGTAAGATAATGGCTTAATACAGTCCTCTGTGAATCAGAATTAATACCTCAGAGTCCAAACACAGACTCTTTGAAAAAGAATTGTATTTATCATTACTGTTCATTTTAATGAAGCAGTACAACATAGTCCATTTAAACTGCTTGTGCTCTGGGATGCGTGTATTCTAAAATGTGATGCAGTTACTGTTTTGTGCCAAGTTGTTGCAATACAGTACTTTGTACACAGAATACATGGGAAGACTAGGCAAAGCAGCAAAAGAACCAGTCAGCAATATTAAATAGATAAGTCAGTGCATGCATTAGAGTGATTTATTACTGCACTAACAACATTCCCGCATCACTGGCTGGCACCTATTTGTCTGGTACCTTTGGCTCTGTGTGTGTGTGAATGAGTGAGTATACATCTACACTGGTGATAGACTTTAGTTTCATTTAAAATACAAGAGTTATGCTTCATGGCTGAGTTAAACCACTCAGAACTAGATATGATGCTTTCTGCATCCTCAAACAGCCTAACTCTAATATCTCATGTACTTTCCTGAAATGCATCAGCAATGTTTATTAAATTTCTTCGAATTAACACATTCATTCACCAAGCAAACAGTTGAATGTGAGTAGATAACTAGCATAGTGGGAAACAGTGCTATGATGCATTTCGCACGCTGAGCTGATGATTACAGAGGCAGATATGCTAGTTAACTTGGTCTCACACTTTCTGACACAGCACAACAGAATCTACATATTAGTCATTAGACAATTCTTTCGTGTTATGCAGATTTATTTTTACTTTAGTGGTATTCCTGGATAAATGCTGCTCTTAAGCTGAAAGGTATCATGTATTTGTCATTTAAAAACAGCTGAAATGCAACATTGGGGAGTTTGTCATAGATGCCAATAGTGCTTAAAAAGCAGGAATGGATAGCTCATAGAAGAAATGAGCCCAGTTAAGAGTGATGTGTTTTTTTTTAAATGTATATTACAAGAGTGGGTTTTAGATTTTAAACAAGTATTATTGCATCCTCGATTCTGATTGCTTTACCAAACCAGTCTGATTAAACCAGTTGTTTACCAAATTAGCTTACTTACAACCCAGTGCACTTATGTATCCTAAAGCATATGTTTGTTAATGTCTGCCCTACCTTTATATGTACTCTAGAATAAAACCCTTAGATCACTTCATCCTTTCTCAATGTCCTATAATTCATAGCCCATTTCTACCTCTGTACTACACACACATTAAAACATAAATACACATGTATACACGCCTGCATACATACATATTTCAGTAACCAAAGAGTAAAACGGTCACAGAGACAAACCGTTCAGTAAAAGCTGAAAAAAAAGCCCAGCTAGAGTTTTTACTGTGTGATACCTTAAACCTCCTGTAATGGAGGCCCATGAGGTACATGTAAATGATCCCTTAAAGACATCAACTGTTTCATCTACATGGCTTCTGAATATACATCAAGTCTTTTTGGTTACATTATATATCCACATATAAACTTACACACAAACACAAAGAAAAAAACACAACAGACAAGAGGCAAATAGATGCAAGTGTTTTATGACTGGGCCTTTTGATTATTTAAGAGGTATGAACATGTGATGTGATTGTGTTAAATCAAAAGTAGTCTCTATGATTTCAGGACAAAAGTGTCAAGCCACTCAACCTCTCAGCAAAAGAAATCTGGAGAAAGACATAACTAATGGAGTGACAGAGACCTCAAAATAGGGACAATGTTTAACTATTGCTTTTATAAACTTAGAAAGTTGATGAAATCACAGGTACTGCATTAACATGAATTTCCCGTTTATGTGCACTGTTTTTATTTTTAATGCTGCCTATTACCATCAAGTAGAGGGAGTGGCACTGGGAGCATTAGTTGCTCCACCATATGTAAAGTATACTTTTATCCCAATGGGAAACTAATGTTATCAAGGATAGCAGTTATGAAAAGAACTGTTAAACAGTAAGTTTACTTATCCGCTGTGAAGCAAGACAATTCTTTTTCATTCCTGCTTTACAGTGGCATGGCTAAATACAAGAAGAGTTCTAAAAGCTGGTTTACAGACTGAGTGAGTGTCATAGTCCCCAAGCGATGGGTTTTACCCTACTGGATGGCCATTGTGGAACAGCTACAAATGATAGTTATTACTGTTTGACAAATGGCAGTACACCACTGCTCAACCTCCTAATAGTGACGACAGCCTCAAAGCATATTTGGTAATATTTGAGAGAATAACCAATCAGGAAGACTGTGATCCACTCCCGCTGAGCTTGAATATTGTAGCTCAACACAAGAGGACAATCCCTTTCAAGATGTGTTTTCCTGTACCAATAGCTGGTGTCAAAACTACAGACTAAGCTGAATGTCAAGAAATGTATAATAGTATCCTGTGGCAAGCAAGACATCCCTTTTAACTATCACACTGACAACCAACCCACCCCTTGACAACTGACCCAGTAATTAGAGTATCTTAGATCACCACATGTCCACTATTGTAGTAAAGTGTTTTTTCACTGCATAGCTTATTACAAAGGTCATGGCATCCAGGTCAATAGATGTCTACATTCTGCCATATTCTACCTCATTGGGGTGATCATGGAGAATAATGCCCCCTTTGGTAAGTACCTGTCCAAACATTTGACAACTCAAAACTCGACATGCTTTCTTACTTAGAAAATAGAGGACCTAAATCATATTACCCTTGTAGACCATTTCAAAGCCTTGTCTTTCTACTTGTTGTCATACAGGCTGCTAAAGGGCAACCTCTGCCTTGCACAAAATTAAATATACTCACTGCTCATTCATAATCCCAATGAGGAAATAAACACTTGCACAAGAGATCTAAATCTCTTTTTGCAACATAAATAGAACATGTTGGAAGGATATACAAGTTTCACAGGGAATGGCACTTATTTGGGTTTGTCTTTCTCTCCACAAAAAAAAGTACCTCTCTTACAGTATTCTTACATAATCAGGATGAGTGCATGGGTAGCCACAAATTCAACCCTGGTTTAGCACTCCTGGATAGGAGCAACACGTAAATGTCCTGCTCATCTCTGGGTTATTCATACTTAAAACATAATGGCTGTAAACTTCATATAGGCTTTTAAAAATCCTCATGGACCAATAGCTTAGTAAGTAGCTATGAACCTACTTCAGACAGACTATAGTGATTTTGATAAGGTAATGAAAATTAGGTTGGCAATGGGTGGTATAACTTCTGAGACTCAAGCTCTTAAGTTTAAAGAGTGTTTTTTTTTTTCTAGGAGAAAAATAGCAAGGTACAACTATTTGAATTTAAACATACAAGTTTTGGTTAGATCTAAGAGTTTTTAACAATAAGAAAACTGCTCAACCACTCCACATTTAGTAAAGTCTTCCGATTTTTTGCCTATGTCTTTGCATTTGTTCCATGACTCCAGTCTGCCTTTTGAGAGCTCCAATTATTTCCATTTTCATTGGCTTGGTTGCAAAGCTAATGAGAAAAGAGCTCAACAAAGTCAAAATTGTGTCAGCAGACTCACTGTGAACTAATGACATTGTGTTTTGATATGCTGAAAGGGCCAATATCACAGTACACCTAAAATACTAGACCAATAGCACAGTGAGCTTCTAGCTGCCTATGCTATTGGTCAACTATCTAGCTACATAGTGCTGTTGATCTGATAAATGGACCAATAGAGCAGTGCAATTAGAAAACGGGCCAATAGCACGGCAGGCAGCTGTGCTAATGATCCTTGTTAATAATTGCACTATACTATTTGCCTATTGAGCAGTGTCACATGAAACCCTAAAGGTCAGCACTGTAAAATGTCCCTGAATCATAATAATGCAGCATTTATAGTAATGAGAATGTATAAAGCCATTTGCTACAAGTATTTTAAAATTTATCAGACAGTTTTTTTTTTTTTTTTTTTTTTTTTGTGGTTGTCAACAGTGTTGGGATGCTCCACATTTCAGCCATTTGCTATGATTTTTAACACTTAGAGGTTGAAATTTATAAATGCTTGGTTAACTAGGTTAGGTGGAGGTATAATTTCCACTTCAGAAAGTCCTGTACCCAGATGTTATGATCCCCAATACTATAATCATAATACTTGGGAAATATTTCCCCATTTTAAGGACCTTTGGAAACAGTGAGAAGGGTAATGCTAAGAAATCACGCACAACCCTATTTTAGAAACAGAACTGAGACAGTTCACCAATTTGCAGGATAGAAACTAAAAAAATGAAGGTTATATGAGAATAACAGAGGATCCTGTGAAGACCAATGTGTGGATATACTTATCTAAAAAGAGGGTGGATACTTTCCCTGCACTACACCCCCCACCTAATAGAAAGAGAGGGCAGTAAGCACCAAGGGAGAAGATAATGTCAGAAACCCAAAAATGGGACAAAATTACACGAAAGGATGAAGGATGAAAACCTTCAAAGTGAAAGTGAGGGTTCAGATCAAGACAAAAATAAAGAGAATACTCTAGATAAACAGGGTATGCCACTCTTCCTTGGGGAGAAATGGTACATGGAATTACTATACCTGCCTTATTATAGTAAGCTTTCTCCTTCTCAAAACACAGATAAAAAGAGGGATCCCAGTCTGTGCAGGCTCCAAAAAGGCTCAGTGGGATAATGAGGTAGAGGCGTGTCAGAAGAACATACCAAAGGTCATAGGGCACGATTTACATGTCGACCCTCTACCAGCTCATCCTTACTTTGAAATGCAAAATGGCCTGGTGTGTCGAGTAGCAAAGTAGAGAGACAGAGAAGTTTATACAATAGTCAGTAATCCCAATGTCATTTAGAGACGTGGTCATGAAAATGATCCACAGCCATCTATCGGGGGGACATTTGGGCATGGATAAAATGAAGACAAGTATGCTCAACTTTTTTTGCTAGGTGTCCTAAAGGAAACTGAAAAATATTGTGCCAATTGTTCTGAGGGCTAAGGGACAACTCCAAACCCAGGTTTCAGGGCTCCTGTCATTATCATGCTTATAACAGAGTGGGAAGCTGATAAGGAGAGTGAGTGTAGAAAAGATGAGTGTGGGGGGGGGTCGAAAAGGGAGGGAAAAAACAGAAAATTTAAAGACAAAGACAGGGAATGAGAAAGAGAGAAAGACAAGGCAAAGGCAAAAAACTTCAAACTCATTTCCTGCAGCAAGGTAGGAGCATTGATAAGTGTGTCATGGAAATTAGAATACACACACTCATTTCATCATTTTTGTACACATCTTAATTCTTCTTCTTTTCCCAGCTTCCATTGTTTTGATGTATTATATTCATTTTTTATTAAATACCATTTTAACATTTCATTTGCTGCATTTCAGTGGACTGCAGATGCAGTTACTAAAAATGTCTGGCCAACAAAAAAGGAATATGAGGCAGTGAACTTGGAGTAAAAACATAGTTTGTCAGCGCATTCTAAGTGATGTTTAAGTAGCTAATGGCTAAGGTATTTACCTCACAGACTCGAGGTACACTGAGTCTCAGCTTTGAAGGAAACTGGCTAGGCTTAAAATGGCCTGCAAGGGCAGCTAGCCTAGTACTTACCTACAATTTACATTCCATTTGAATGAATCGCAATGGCCATTAGTTGGGTCCATTAATATACATTAGTATATTCCAGTTATGCTGAACTATGCTACCGTGTTTCCTGAGGCTATCCTCCTCAGGAAAGCTAACTCCAAAGCAGTTGCTAATGTATTTTTAGTATCCTGAGCAGGAATACTAACAGATCTCCTAACCGACAAAGCACACCCTTTATGCCCAAAAATCATGCAACATCTCTGCCAGTCCTTTCAGGTGAAACAGGTGAGAACCTCAACTCATTACATCAAAATAGATGACTTTGGGGAACGGTTTAATAGGATCCTAATAATTTCATTAAAAAAGATTATCAGTAACAGCAAGTGTTGCCCTATTTAATATACTTCGTCCAGCTGGTGCCACAGATCTCCACATGCTTTAGCCTGTTTGAACTATTATATGGCATGGCACCTCAGAAAGCTAGTACATATAATTGAACTACATGGAAGGAGGAGATGATTCCCTTTAAGAGTGTCACAGGGCATTATACCAACTTACAAGAGAATAAAAGCAATAAAGCCCATTTATGTGAGAGCAGATGGAGTGGGCACAAGCCAGCTAACAAGGGGCCTGTGATACAAATGCCTGTAACTAGGACTTCTAGGTGGGTGACTGTTTACTTTTGCCCATAGTACAAAGAAGAGCAAGTTCCTAGTGAAATGGCATGGCTCTATGAAGTAAACAAAGAAAGGAAGCGAACTGTAAGGCAAAACAGACAGGGAAAAAATATTGAACACATTTTCCACATCCTAAAGACATGGAATGTGATGCATGTGTGATAAGGTCAGCATCTGAGGTAACAGTTCACAAATAAGTCAGAAAGAAAGCTATCCCACCTCCATGGTAGTGGTGAACACCACCCTTTAAAAGTTTCAGAAACAAAAAAATGTAAGAGTTTCTTTTGTGGAAAAAAATAGTTTCTGCCAAGTTAACTGAAAGGACAGCTTTTATTAAGCATTACACAGAAAGAGTTCCTGGTGGAAAAGTTCATTTTAAATTATCCAGAGTACCCAATACCCAGAAGCAAGCAGCCTGAGAGGAGATTAAACTACAAGTTGAAATAGTTTTACTGTATGAGTTCTGAAGCTAAACAGCACTGTGCAATTTTGTAATGACTTCAGAACTCTCAACAATATCTCCATCCCCAACACCTATTTCATGCTCAGGGTAGACATACTGGTGAAGTGGATAAGGAAGGTAAAATTTCTTACTACCCTAGTTTTGATGAAGGGATAAAGGCAGTTTTCCTTAATCAATGAAGCTATGACAAAAACTGCATTTTTCAACAGTCCCAAAATACAGACACTGGTCAAACAAATGGTCTTAAGTATATTAAGTTCAAGATGGTCTTTTCTTGGAATATTCTCTTTTCTCTAATGCATGGTGATCTCAAAGTAGGTATTTACATGTTCAGGGGATTGTGGAGAGCTTGGCCTCTGCATAAAACTAGTTAAAGGAGAACAGTGATGTTTGATATTCACTCTACTTCTGTATTTTTGTATTTGGGGGGGGGGGCTTCAGAACTCAATATTACAAGTGCTGACATTTCAATGAGGAGATGCAAGTTTGCTGTGCTACACTAGGCAGTGGCATCCATACACAAGATCAAAGTGCAGGGTAGGCAGGAATATTTATTTTCCTGCACTGCATTACGACTTTGAAGATATCATATATATAAAGTCAGTGGGTGGGGGCCTTTGGAGCTTGTCCCCCTGGAAAAGCACCTCAGTTTATTAATTCACTGCATCAGGAGCTGGTCATATATGTTAAATCCTTTAACTCTCAATATACTGACAGTTTGATAAAATTTCAGAAACTTGTGTACATTAATGTAAAAATTGTACTAACTAAAAATATTCCAAAATACATGGCAAAGGGTGAAGACTTTACTTTGACAATACTACATTCATTATATTGCCATTATATTTCCTTGTAAAAGTATTCAGTGTACCACACTGACATTATTTACAAGTTCCAGTACTCAACAGCACATGATCTATAATCTGTGTCTGAGATGGTACAATTTCTTCATATATGTGATGTGTATCTGACAGCTAAGACCAGTATTGCTAAGCAATGCATTAATACTTTATGTACACTAAGGGAGGAATGCAAATTGCTACAAAGAAAGTGCTACTGAAAATTTTGTACATCATGATCAGAATATTTACACTGATCTTATTGCTTATTTATCATGAACTTTTGCAATCTATTTACATTCGACTTTTAGCTTTCCTTTAAGTTTATTAAATACTTTTAAGTAAACCCTGTTTTAATCTATGCCCGGTAAAAATATAATGCTAAAAACTAGGAGTATTTTCACAAATTTCATGTTGTTCATGTGCATTTACAATTCTTAGCTTACTTTCCTTTTCTTCTTTCAGCTGTAACAAAAATGGGTCACTCTTGAAATTGCAGGCAGGCCTTAACGCTTGTAATTTATTACACAGTACACATGAATACATTTAGAGTGCGTCTCTCAGGAATGCTGAGCTAAACAAGATGGAAGGACTTAGATCAAGAAAAAACATCATTCAGCAATTTCTACGCAGTAAGAAAGCCTGCATGAAAATGTACAATAGAACAAAGACCAACCTGATACTAAAGGAAAGCATACAGCTTACAGATATGATTTTAACCCCTAACCTGATCTTTTTGCTGCCACAGTGTATGTTGTTTTCTGATATCTTAACCCTGCTCTGAACTCCACAAACAAAAGTTCATCTTACAAAGTAAACACATAAAAAATGTTTTATGGCACCAGTTAAAAGGTTATGCCACTGACCATTAAAAAAAAAAACTGAGTGTTAAAAAAGAGGCATTATTTTTCTGCAATAACAGTTATGCTTGTACACCTCATTCCTCACCCCACCAGCTACACACAGCTTGCGCTGGGTAGGGACTGTAAAGATGTGTTTCAGTCCTAGAAGTGTACAAACTCTCAAAAGTGAAAGTCACAAGATTATAGTCTTGAATTATAATACCGTGCATTTAGGGAACCAGAGCAGAAAACACATTCAGTTATTATTGCATTTTGCAAATAACGATAAAGCAAATGTTTCACATTACACCTACAATGCTATTCTTTCTCGGACCTACATGTTTACTCTATTCTGCTACAGAAAAAGTTGTGTTCCCCACATTTGAACAGGTTAACTTGTCAGAATTCTCATTGTAGGACTCCACGTTTCCAAAAACAAATAAGCTCAGATTTAAAGTTCATAACCTAATCAGTTTCCCCCTCAAGAAATCCTGCAGTGAACAGTGGTGATTTGAAGACTTAACTTTTTTTATTTTTCTAATTTTGATCATCTGCTGTTGGACTAGTTTACTAAGATAGTCACCACCAATGTAATCAGCTATTTGAAAGGATTGTGAATAATAAGGCCAAAGCCAGCATTTTTAATTTTGAAAAAAATGTCATCTCTACAACCTGACCTGCACATAGGATATAGGGCAGAGACATCCTGGTTAATACTGACAGTTTATTTTGCAGCTTTGTTGAAGTGGGTCATGTTAGTATTAAAATGATAGATTCTTCACTCCTTCCACTCAGTTACAGTGTTAGTCACTAGCATTTTTCATTTTCTTTCTTTATACTCCTTACGTCTTTAGTAACATTATGTAATACACGTGGGAGTTCTATCTTCCAATGGCTTGCAATGTCATCAAGTCCAGCTCGCTGATCCCACCTGTTCACATGTACAAGCCCCGGAATGGTTTTACATTATTCAGCTGTCCTCCAAAATGCAGTTGTATGCAGTTGTTAAAGCAGTCTTTTTTTCCAGTTTTCTCTTTCATGGCATTATGTGATCATGTAATCAGCATATCTAAGTAAGAGTGTATGGGATTGAAGTCCTCCACAGGGGTTTTTTTAAGATTAACTTTTCCCCATCCCAAAAACACTTATTCCAACTGCCACAGGCAGTTTTCATGATTCTGTTTTATGAAGAGTTTGACTCGTATGTTCTGTTAAGTCATCCAAAACTAGTTATATTACAAGAAACGTAACTGCTACTTAAAGATAAATTTTTGCATGGGGTTAAGCCCCCTGCACTCCATGTAGAGAACCTATGACCTACACTCTCCCCAATATACATGTACCAGGTCCATGACTGTGTAAGAGTGGAGAAAGTGAAAGACCCCCCCGCCCCCCACTGTAGTGCACCACCAGCTGGGGCAGAAGTGAATGTGGTTTCACTAAATCAAAATTAGAAGAAAACAAGTGTGTAGCTAGGCATACTCAATGTACTCAGATGAGTAATTTTTTTGAGCATCTCTTGGAAACATCAAGCATTCAAAGAGCACAGAATGTTTAGAAATCTGTGAACGAATATTTGCAGTATAGATGTATGCAAAGAATGCTTTTATGAAAGCTTTTTTATGGGTATTAAAAGTAATAGTTAAAAATAACGTCCCTCCATTCTGTCTGTGGGTAGCATTTTGAGGGAGGAGTACATTTTTAAAATGATAGGTTGGTGGTGTGGTAACAGCATTTGGTTTAAGTACAAAGTGTAAATTTCCAGCTACACCCCTTGAAGAAAATGCTCTAAAGCTGCTCACAAACTGTTACCACTGGAGTGTAGGAATGCCCTCATTGATTTTTACTGTTGGTAAGGTATGTGATCTCTTCTAGAAGATATTCATTCTCACTGCTGTCTGCTCTATGTAGACAAACATATTGCTGAGGTGCAGAATGGTGTTCTTGTCTTACCGAAATCACACACCCATTGTTCATTAACAGTCACTACAAATGGTGTTCTCTAAGAAATCAGGTACTTTTAATTTTTCTGCATGCAGCACTTGAATGTATATTAATAAATTTTAAACGCATGAATTATTGTAACAGGAGAGTAGCTTGTTGCCTCATGTGAGAAATATTTCCTGCTTGGGGGAATTATTGGGCACCTGGGAAACTAAGTATTAAATCATATTCTGAATACTGATCATGAATAATTTAAAATCTTGATAGTAGACATTTTAAATATCTCTTTGTGGTGATTTTGGGAAATAGGCTTCTGATGGCATAATCAAAATGGTGAATTAAGTTGTAAATCTTAACTATTGTCTTGAAGTACAGATTTGCCCGTACATCTTTACCTGCCAGATGGGAGGTTGGTGGGTTAATTAAAGCAGTCCGTTGAGCAAACTAGCTAATGAGGATCATTACAGGTGTGTCGGAATTTAGTGTTTTGCTTGCTCAAGTTCACTTTAAAAAAAATTGTGTGTCTGAAAGTTTATTTTAATAAAGTTTTAGAAATGTTTAAGATGTTCAAGTGTGTAACTCAGTGTTTGATGAAGTCATTAGTTGGGTGTTTTGTTTTTTTCTGTGTTTACATTTTCACTCTTATTTGTGGTTTCAAAAATATGGTTTTGATGTAAAAGGACTCCTGACATCTTACTAATGAGTTGAAGATAATGTGAAATTATCACTGTAATGAATGAATATAAAATAAGTGATTTGCTAATCAGCTTGACAGTTAAAGACTAAAATTCACCAGGGATAACTCAGATAGCATCCACCAAAACATTATCAGGAAAATATTCCCGAATCCATCTAGGTTAGTAAACTCATCAGTCCTAACTTCAGAGCTACTGTCAGTCCAGGCTTGTGGCAGTATTTTCTTTAGCCTGGTTGTGCAGAGGATGCTGTCTTTTATATTTAATCCCTATGTATCATAACAACAGATACTGGTAGTACTGTAGTTCCATCAGTTATGACATAAAGTCCTGAAAAAGTAGAAGCTGAGTGAAGGAGTAACCCAAGTTTGTGCTGCAATGCTTCTTGTAATGAAAGTTCAAAAATCTGGCCATAATTGATGCAGGTGTCTGTGTAATGGAGTCATGCTTTGCTGAACTCACAGTAGACTTGCTGCAGATTACTTATCATTCATTTCAGCCTGCCCTTTAACTCTACCAGGCTCTGCGGAATGGAGCACTACTGTTACTGCACTCCAGGTTCTCTTACATTTCAAATAGTCAAAGATTGTTTCTTACAGCTTTCACTAAAAATATATTGGTTCTGGGCTTCAAAAATTATTTGCATTTCCATTTCCTAGAAAATAAATTATTTGCATAATTTCCTAAGGTTTGATATCGATCTTTGTGAGAACATTCTTAGGCTACAGGATTTTAACAATCTGGCTACTACAGGCATTTTTTCTCTGCTAAGTAGCCATACATTGTAGCCAACTTCCATGGAAAGACAACTTTGAGCTACACCTTTACTTTTATTTGGTGTGAGGTGGAGTTCCACTGGAGCCACCACTTCCACATCTGCCACGCGGTTACTTTTGGGAGGTAGTGGCTTGCTGCTACAGTACAACAATTTCAACTTTGGGGTTATATTTGCTTTTAAACAACAACTTGAAATGCAATATTTGTTGAATCTGATGATCCTGTAAATCAATCAAATGAAAATGTATTGCATCATAGCTAGAACCTTCTGTCAGTACTTGGTTACAGTCAAAGCTCATAGCACTGTCCTGGAAGAAACAGATTTTTTTCTATTGAAGGTTGCAACATCTTCTTCAAACAGAAAAGTTGAACTATCTTTGGATTTTGCTCATGAGTGAAGGTGCAAGAGATGAAGGAAATGACCAGGAGATGTGTCCGGCAGTGACAGTGCTACAGGCAGTATACAATACCACGATGGTAAAGCCATAAAACAAATCAAGTCTTGAAACAAATTTCTCAGTTACTGGTCAGTGCGTATCTCCAGCCTCACCTACAGTCTCAACAAGTACAGTTGTACAAGTCCTACTTGCCAGTAATCGTAGATGTTCAAATTCCTCACTGCCTCAATGGCATTTTGGATTATCTGTCAAGTGAAACCCAGTACTGGCCAGCTTTCAAAAGCTGAGACACACCTTCCCTCTTTTTTCCTGTAATAGCTGATTGGCTGAGCACATCATGAGAGGGAAGCCTTCAACTGAAATGAGTGCTCAGGCTTTTTTGCTTCCACAAAGGAAGAGATGCAGCCAGAATCAGCTAGCAAGAGTAGATTTGCATCCAATCACAATAAATTAAATATAAAAACCATATCCAACAACAACTGAGACAAAGAAGTTGATATCCACCTCATTTCTGCATAATCCGAGGGATGGCAGGGTGGGTGCTGCCAATGAGGCATTGAGGGATTTGAACATTTACTGCTTCATATACATAGGATTTATACAACTGTACTATGCTCATCATTCCAGCTGCTTCAGTGGCATTTTTGCTAGATTATCAAAGCTTACCCTGTTGTAAGGTGGAAAGATAAGGATCCAGGATCCCCTGGAGAACGGTCCTAGCAAAGCATCCTCTAGATCTTGAAAAGGAATCTAATTTGTAGTGCTGTATAAAGGTATGAACAGAAGACCAGGCTGCTGCCTCCAGAATGCTTCTAGAGTTGAGTGAACCTTAACTTTGCCTGGAAGAGATTTACCATGGTGGGAGTAACAGGAAACAATGGCAGAGAACAACCATTTTGCAATAGTTTGCTCAGAAACAAGGTGATCTTTCTTAATCTCAATATAGCAGTCAAACAGCTGTTCAGCATTTCTAAAGGGTTTTGTTCTGTCAAGGTAGTACCTGAGCTGCATGTATACATCCAAGGTATGTAGAATATTTTCTTCCTTGTTTATTTTTTATTTTTTGGATCAGGATAGATGCCTTTGAGATTGATGGCTTTATTCAAGGGAAATTCAAAAACAACTTTAGGCATGAATGATAGATTAAATGCGCAACACAGCCCTGTCCTTGTGAAAAATACGATAGGGCTGGCCCACCATGACAGCCTGCAGCTCAGAAAATCACCTTGGAGATTTTAAAGTAATGACTAAAACAGTCTTCCAAGTAACGGACCATAACTCAGCCTAAAATGTACACTCAAAAGAAGGTAAGGTCAAATTTTCAAGAACAAAGTTGAAATCCCAGGAAGGAGGAATTTGCTTTTGAAGGACTCTCACATGCAGCACTACTTTCATAAACTGTTTGATCACAAAAAGAGGGAAAGTGGAGGTATTCATAAGTAGACAAACTGAGATGGCCAAAAGATGTACATTGGTAGAAGGATATAACAAACCACCTCCAAGTACTTCATGCAAATATTTCAAAACAGTGGGTCAAAACCCTTTTGGGACTTCTGTTATTGGCTAGGCACCACCTAGAATATCCCTTCCACTTGAAAACATTTTCTAGTTGTGGATTTTCTTTCCTCCTTAAATGCCTGCTGCACATCATCATCGAACACGTGCCTAAAAGGTATCAAAATAGAGTCATCCAGGCTGAGAATTACAATTGCTCTAAGTTCTTGTGTACCATTCACTGTGTGAACTGATTTAGTCTGTGAGGAAGCCTGCAATAATAGGCCTTGGCCAATGACATTAAGAGGGAGAACCAATTTTGTCTACACCAAAAGGTGGTCATCACAATTATCTTTGGTAATTCTTTCTGACTCTCTAGAAGTACCTTGGTAATCATTGGAGATAGTCAAAATTCATACAGGAACATTCCTGAGCATGGGAATGATATAGCATCAGTCTTCCAAGCAATACTGTCTTGGACAGATTTTTTTCATTTGTCTGTTTGGAAAAGAGACTAATACGTCTATGTAAGGTGTTCCCCACATCTGGATCTAGTCCTGCAAGACCTCTACATGGAGATGCTTCTCAAGAGGGTCTTGCCCAGGATCTGCTTACTCTGTCTGCCACTGTTTTCCTCTGAAAGATTGTATAAGGGCTGAACAGCCAAAGAATGCCAACTCCAATGTCATAATCACCATCTGGCAAGGAGGGTACAACCTTGCTTGTTTAGGTACCACATTAAGGTAGTGTTGTCTGCAACCACTAGAACAGGACCCAGAGTCCATAAGTGGGGAAGAACTTTTAAGGCCCAAATCACTGCCAGCATCTTTTACATTTATGTGCTTTGGCATATGCTAAGGACCCCACAGTACTTGCTCTTGTAATTACATGGTCACAGCTCCCCATACAAAATCTGAAGAGTCCATCTGGACTGATTGGACTGGGATCTGAAGAGGAAATGAGAGTCTTGAATTCAGACATGGTTGATCCTTCCACAGCTCCAGCTCCAGTTTCACAAATCCCAGTACTGATACCTGGAAATCCAAGGGATGAAGGTGCTGAGTCCAACAATTCAAGTACCACTGAATTTTCTCATGTGCTGTCTAGCTAGTGGCATCTTAAGGATCACTGATACCATTAGGTCTAGAATTTTGAGTAACTCTCTTGCTGAGTCCATGTTTAGAAGAGAGAAATCCAAGAAAATGCTCTGGTAAGTCAGAATGTTGTCTTCTGGCAGGAAGGCCATCTTTTTTCACTCTCTATATTCAATATCCCAGGAAAACAATTCATTGACAGGGTATGAGGAAGAATTTTGAAGGTTCAGGTTGTCCAAGTGGGAAAGGAGGGATGCCTAAGAACTATAAGAACCTAGCTACAGAATCAACACATTGTCTAAATAAGGAAAAATGTGGATGTCTAGGGTTCCGCAACAGGCAACCGTGGAACCAAACCCTATATAACCACTATATAAACAGTTGAGGTGCAGTAGATGGTTATAAGACTAATGCAAAAAACTGATGATGTAAGCCAGACACAGCAAATCTCAAACATTTCCTGAAACTGGGAGCAGTACAAATATGATGATAATCCTCCTTGACATCTAGAGTCACCCTGAAACACTGGTCTGGAAGCAACCCTAGGACTGACTTTAAGGTCAGTATTTTGAATTCTGGGACTTTTACAAAGGTGGTTAGAAAGAACAAGTGTAGGACACGTTTTCAGGAGTACATTTTTTTTGGTACCAAAACTTTCTGAAGTAAAATCCTTTGCCCCTGCACCACGTTAGCAATGGGTGCTAACCTTAACAATGCCCCTTCCCCCTAACCTCATACCTTAAGGTCATTAAAACCTTCCAGTAACACTGTCATTACACAAGACAGACTCAGACACAAAAACATTCACAAATACACATCACCTTAAAATACACAAACATAACAATCCTTAACTCACCCCCGACAGTATCCCTAACTCGCATACAATGACACACACAAGCTCCCAATCTCCCCAACCCCATTTGCATGTATCAACATTCCATGCCATTGACACATCCACCATTCAGCCATCCACCTTTGACATATCCAATGTTTGGCCATCTGCACTGCTGACATTAAATCACACCCTTGCATTTCTCGACCAAACGTACATTCGGTCAAATGTAGGGGAACCATCCAAAGATATAAGAGAGTAGGGGAATTTCACTGTTGTCATATCTACCCTAGTAAGTACAAATGTCTTCTTGGATCTTCTCTGACAATAAGCTATGTCAGTTGTGACCAACTTGGTGAACATAAATTAAATAAATATACATTAGTGTAAAAAGCAGGTAAAAACCCTACTAGCTGTGTCTGATATTACATTATAAATTAGGACCTTTTAACTGATTTTCAAAATGCCTTATACTTCTTTAGATCTGTTAGCCTGAAATACTGCTAGTGGTCTCCTCTTTTCCACATATTTGGCCATACTATAGGTCAAGTTAAAAAACTGGACATACTCTTAAGTTCCCCTACCTGTTTCAGAGAAGCAGCCCTTGTGAAACTTCCCGATGTAGAACTCCAATCCAATAATGGCAAACATCACAATGGCAAAGAACAGCAGCAACCCAATCTGTAGTAAAGGCACCATTGCCTTCATGATAGACTTGAGGACAACTTGTAAGCCTACACAAGAGAGAAACAAGCCATGTTAGCATGCCACAATACAATGACATCATTTTGCCTCAGTGTTGAAAATGACTCATTTTCCCCTGCTGAAGCCCTATGTTTTTGCCATCAGTTACTACTGTATCATCTAATGCAGTCATCTGATTATACTGAAATGTAGTGCTAAAATATGAGATACTAGTTCATTCTACACGCATGCTTAAGCTTACGTAGCCTACCTGAAACTCACAGGATCACTTGAACTCGTTCATTTACAATTTATCATGCATTTAATTGCTGCACTGTTCAAATCGACCTTTAAAACATAACCCAAATCATGGACAATAAGCATTAGAGATAAAGCAACACAAATGCAGAAAAGCTGTCACTCTCAGAGGCTTTGAATTACAAGTTTGATAGTAACTAATGTCACAGACTTTCCATCCTTAAGTTATGTTGAATTCACTTACCTAAGGATTGCAGATGTTATGCACTATTAAGTGTTGTACGAGGAGGTGATAAGCACAGTTTTACACAAGGTTTGGTCATCTATATATAATATCTCTTCATTAACTTACAAACCATGTTAATCACTATACTGCATCTTCTATCTTTATTATATGGGAGGAGTTTTTTCCCAACATCCTTTTCACCTTTAACATTCCCTTACATATGGAAAGTTAAATATAGCTTCTTACCTGATGGCAAAATTTTAAAGGTGTGTATCATCCTGTCCGTAGAACATTATACAAGGTATCTTAAAGGCAATTATAAGCAAAATGTTATGAGTTCTGTAATGTGCAACACTGTAAGCTACATCTGCTTGGTATCTGATACTAAATGTAACTGTATTTAATATTGTAAGGGAAATGTGCTCTGTAATTCATATATGCTGTGCTTTTACAATATGTTTTGTACTGCCTGTAACTATACTTAGTACTGTCTGTGTTTGTAGTGCTACTCTGTACCTGGGCTGTAATTCATAGCGACTGTGCTTTTACAATATGTTTTGTACTGCCTGTAACTATACTTAGTGCTATGTCTGTAGTGCTACTCTGTACCTGGGCTGTAATTCATACCAACTGTGCTTTTACAATATGTTTTGTACTGCCTATAACTATACTTAGTACCATGTCTGTGTCTGTAGTGCTACTCTGTACCTGGGCTGTAATTCACATGACTGTGCTTTTACAATATGTTTTGTACTGCCTGTAACTATACTTAGTACTATGTCTGTAGTGCTACTCTGTACCTGGGTCAGAGCTAAAAAGGGTCTCTGGACCTGACCGCTTACCCATTTATCAAAAAGTGTTAAGAAAATAAATACATGAAATAATGCATACGGTAACACACCCAGGTTATGCAAGTTGGTGCTGGTACTGGCAACACTGTGGATCATGCATGACCATTGCCATACAGGTTTAAGGCATGAGCACAGCAGTCATCATAACTTACACAGGAGGCTGATGCAGACTTACAAGTGGCTGCAACACTATGATGTGGGATAGGGTTGCAGGAGCAATCGTGATAGCTATGCATTCTGGGAGGTTGTGGGGAGTCCTGTATCATTATAATTTAGTGATGTTATGCTGCCATGATGGGACCATTGCAGGTGTCCACTTTGTTGGCTTGCAGTATCTGGAATTCATCCATTGTGTGTCAAGGAAGGGGTAGCACCATGGGACCATGCCTGTGCAGCTCAATGGTCATCCTATTTGTTGAGCCTGAGAAGTGCTATCACCCATGAATTAGACAATGCCTACAACCAAGGATGGCAGACCATGTGTTTGCTGACAACACTAATGATGTTTCACCAACAGTGCAGTCTAACTTGGGAAGGCCTGTGGTTAAACACCTCTCATCCAGACCCTCCTATGGCCATAGACTGCATGTTCTTGGATTCAGGCAGGGTGACTGTAGCAGTTTTTCTCATGGATGCACTTATGGAGGCAATATTTGCTCCTTGCATCTAAACTCAGCACTCACTCACTAATTCTTAGTATCTTAGCCATACCAGGGATACTTCTGAAATCATAGTGGCACCACATGCCACTATATCTCTTCCCTATGATAAGCATGTGCACCAAACAGGTAATGTGCATGTCAGTTGCTTTGTGAGCTAGGGGACACAGAGTCCATGTGGGGGGACTCAGGTCCAGGATGTGTGTCATAGTTTGCTAAGATTCAGCCAGTAGCAAAACATGATCACTGTAATGATAGATGTGGGTGACCCATCTGCAAGAAATGTTTCATACAATGACTAGGGTTGTACTAGCCTGCTTTACTTCTGACATCTGTCATATCGGCCATGCAAGTGTTATGGCATATCTTCAACTGGTAGTCCCATTAACCCTCCACTTCTTTCTTCTTGTGCAATCCTTTGCTTAGCATGCAAGCACTATCCCCTGACTGCTACATGTTTAATTACATGTGTAGCAGTACACATGGGGAGCTCCTCAAGTATTCCTGCTTTATCTGTGCAGTCAATGAATCCTGTCAATTGTTTCAGTGTCCTGGCTCAACCAGTACCAAGGAGAACCAAAGTTTGATAAGGCCCTCTATTACATCTCAAAATTAGATCGATTCTAGCATTTCATATGCTATTCCACATGCGTTCATGTTCTGCATGTACTTGTCATTGTGACATAACAGATGTAAATTATATTTGGGGTACAAATTTAGCAAGAAAAGGAGAGGAGTATTGCTGGAACTGAATTCCTCAATAAATCTTGGTGAGCACCTTCATGTGGTGGACACTGTTTTCACAAAATCTCACTAAGATACCACAGATATATATATATATATATATCTCATGGAAAGAGGTAGGTTAAAAATAAAAGACAATTGGATGCACAAATCACAGGATAAGAAATTGCCTAAGCCTACTGTGCATGCTGGAAAAAATAGCAGAGTAGAATCCTCAAGACACAGAAACATTCCTACAAGGTGGTCAGGCCAGGCTGAAGGGGAGACTGGTCCCCTTGCTGTAGAAGGAAGTAGTAGTTCACAAAAAACACAAGCCAAAAAAGAGCCATAAACATGACAAAGTAGACAGATTAGAATAAGGAAGAAATTATGTGTTGTTACTATTATGGATGAAGCCCAGAATTTCCAGATAGAAGGTATTCAAAAAGACAGAGAAATCAGCGGAAAGAAAAATACTTGCACAAGAAAAACTGTCAAAAGCTTCAAATGCAGATTTCTGTTCATTAATACAACAAATCCATGAAAAACATAGATCAAGAAATTTTGGGCCATTTGGAAAAAGAAGCGACAAAATGCAAAAATATAAAGAACAAAACCCAGAGCTGTCTGAAAGGTATAAAAAAAGGAAACATGAACATTGGAAAGAAAGAGAAATATAATATGGTGCAACAGTTATGCAAAGGAGAAAAGAAAACTAATCAATACAAAAAAGAAGCACCAAAGACATTTGAAGAGAAATACGGGCAAAGGCACCCAGATATGGAAAATACAAAATATAAGAAAACAAACATGGAAAGAGGATTAGTGAAGGAGAAGTTAAAGAAACAGAAACAGAAGTTATGTACTACCTGTGAAGTGAAGGATTTCATGTAAACAAATCCAACACAGGTAATGTCACAGCACGAGGGAAGAATAAGAGTCCTCAAACTAAGGAAAAACAAAAGAAGTGGGAAGTATCTGACGACTTGCCACATAATGATACTCAGGAACCTTTCGATGGAAACCAGTACCAAAGTTTAGTTGGAGAAGCAGCAGGAAACAGTGGCAATTCACTTGCAGGCAATGCTGTGGAGTGATGGGCCAAAGACTTCCCATATGAAGGGGCAGCAGATGATGCAGTTGAAGAACATATGTCACATGAAGACATTCTGGAACTTTCTTTAGAATGCCTGCAGGAACCAGAGCAAAGAATGCACTCTAGTTTAAAAGAAAATGATCAAAGAAAAAAAAAAAAAGAGTTGCTTGATTTAATAAAAATGGATCAATATAGTAAGACTGATGAAAGACCCAGATTACAGAAAATAAATAAGACCCAAGAAGTTAGAACTCTGATAACATAAATGAATACAGTAATCAAAACTATTAATAGAAATTCATGTGATATAACAGAAGTAAACAGCATATATTGCTGTGCAGCTAAATTTATAACAGATAAATACCACAAAAACATACAGCTATAAGGGAAAGGAAGGGAAGAAATAAAAAGCCATCATGGAAGCATTGACTATGGAAAACTATAAAGCAATTAAGGCAAAAAGTGTCACTGTTAGAAGAATAAAGAAGGAAGAGATCAACAAAAATACTTAGAAAGTGTTAAAAGCAATGCATAGTATCAGAATAGACCAGAATCAACCATACATAAAGATTTATGCATAAACAGAAAAAACTTAGAAGATATCTACATAAATATAAATGAAAAGTACTAAATAAACAATTCACTAATGACACAAAAAAGTTCTATAGTGAACTGGGAAACAAGTCAAAAGGAATATAAATTCCACCAAAAAAGAATAGACACTTTATGCAGATATAGTTTTGAAAATCCTATGGAACATAAATATGCTGAATGGATAGAATAATTAAAATAAACAGTAAGGAGTTCAAATATACAGGATATGAAATGGGATGAAGTAAATGCCAGAGAAACTGAAACAAATTAAGAAAAGCTCTGAAATGGAAAATCCCAAGCCAAGATGCAAGATATCTAACTACTGGTTAAAAGTATTAACATATTTACACAAAGATTTACCCCCGAGTAAGAATTACTTATATGCACATCTCAGCCTCCAACCTAGTTAACAGGAAAAACAATACTTTTCCATGGCAGTGAACCTGTAAGCCATCCTAAAAACTATAGACCAACAGCTTGCCTTTCGATGATGTATAAACTATTTACTGGACTTAATACAGAGTATATTATCAAGTAGAAGTAAATCAATCATGGTAGTAGAACAAAAGAAAGTCATATGGAACAAAGGATAACTTCATGCTAATCAAAGTCATAATACAAAATTATAAAAAGGAAAGGTATCTAACTATGGCATGGATAGATTATTAAAAAAAGACACAACCAACCCCAATGTGTATGGCATGGTGCACGGACCACAAAAGGAATCAAATATCAAAACATGGCCACCACTCGGTTGGTTTCAGCATAAGCAGTCTTTCAGTGCAAATCCCAAAAACTGCAAGTGTTATTAAATTCATGAAAATACATTTAAATAAAGAAAAACAAAGTCGATCCCAAGAAATGTAGCACAGCCAATCAAATTATGCCATTCAAACCAAGTAGAAAAAAGCACCTAATTTTACAATACAGTTTCATTCATTCCTACTCAAAATATCTTGCCATCCCAATTTATTGGAACCTCAAAGATATCCTATCAATTGCAGTAAACCTAAAAATAGCTATAGGATGTTTAGTAATATGTTTATATAGCATTGATTGTACAAAGATTTTCAATAGCACTACAATGCTCAAAAATCCGTGTTTGAAATTGTAGGGACATTTTGCCTAGATAAAAGGTATATTTTATATATATCTACAACTAGCTAAATAAATGACCCATTCTGATGTACATGCACTAAAGGATCTCAAATCAAAATCCCTAGAAGTATTGGCAGAAGGAAAACTGTTTTGTCTTTAAAGCTACTTTTTCAAGCTGAACAATGTTGACAAGGATAACAACCCTCCAATGGTATCCCATCCATAGTGTGTTGACTATCAATCCCAACTAAAGTACCCTTCTTAAAATAACCGAGTTGACTACCTACTGTTCTATTACATCTAAAAGAAAACAGACATCAGTAAGAAATCAAATCTACTTCTTTTGAGATTATAAAACATCCCAATGTTTACATATTAATTTCTGGAAAGCAGCAGAATTTCGCCCAAATGTGGTAATGAATCAGAGTAGAGGTCTGCTCTCCTCTTCTGTTATATTCCAATAATTCAGATCCGTTAACATTCTTAACAATATAAGCAGCTCTATATACATCTTGGAAAGTATAACCTCTGTCATGGATCCATTGAAAAATAATTCTGGTATGCTCATCTAACTGCTCAACACTAGAATGAATTCTTCTGATTTTCAGAAATTGGGATTTTGTAATATTTTTAATGATATGAGGGGATGGTAACCGGAATCTCCCAAAAATGAATTATAGTTGTATTATTTCCTAAAAACAGAAGTGTTTAAAGTGCCATCTAGATTTTTGGAGACCAATACATTTATTAAGGATATTTGTTAAAGTCACAATTAACAATAAATTTATTCTCATTGCGATATTGTACAAAGTCTTGTAGAAAAATGACATCAGACTTCCACACCAACAAATAATCATTCAGATATCTCTGCCATATATCCATGGCATCAAGAAAAATATTACGGCTTGCATCATATGCAAGTTGCTCCTCTAAAAAAAAAAAAAAAAAAACAAATCCACATAAATGGGAACAAAGGACTCCTATTGCTGTAAGTTTTAACTGTAAAAAACATTCTCAGTTGAAAAGAAAAATTTTTGTCAACACATGTTCTGTTAAATTAAAGACAAATTGAATCCAGGGCTATAAATGGGTATTTTATCAAGCCAATATTGTAATTCCAACAGTCCAAGCACAATGTGGGATGTTTAAATCTAATTAAAGAACACATATATCAATCATTCTCTAATTGTGTCTCTTGTAAAATACGGAGGAACCGGATAGTGTCTTGTATCCTTGATCAAACCCCACTAGTAAAAATTTTAAATATACTGTTAAAAAGTCAAATAAAGGTTCTGTCAAGGAACCATGACATGACACAAAAGGTCTACCTGGAGGGCAATAAAAAATGTATGTATTTTAGGTAACGGGGTAAAAGTATTGTGGGCAAGGATCTATAAACATTAATTAATGTACACCGTCCTTGTTATAATACCTTCCTCCAATGCTAGTTTTAGAAACTGATCTAAATCATGTTTGAAGCTTAAAGTGAGGTCCAAAACCATTATCTGATAGAATCAGTTGTCCAACAATTGTGTATGTACTTCTGTTAAATACATATCTAAGTCCCACACTACTACTGCCCCACTTTTATTGGCCTGATTAATGGCAATATTCTTATTGGTTTGCACATTTTGTAAGGCTTTCCCTCTGGGAATAAGAACAATTGTTGTGGTGTGGAAAACCATAACAAAAATTAAAATATTAATCCTTAAAAACACTTCTTTGAAAGGCTGCTACATATTTATTCATGGGAGGAACAAAATTAGGTGCATTAAACAAAATAAATTATCCCTAGAAGGGTCATTTTTACCATCAAAAAACAACTTTAGATTTAATGTTCTGCAAAAAGCCATTAAATCCTGAACTAACACTTCTTAGGAAACTGGACAAGATGGGACAAAAGTCAACTCTTTATTCAAAACCTCCATCTCATCCATGTGTAAATTCACAAAAGAAATATTATGCAAAATATCATAATTTGTTATTTTGGATGCTCTGATGTGTCTAATGATTCCGAAGTGGAAGTCTTTGTTGAGATGTCTATGTCCAGCCCTTCTCCTAAATTTAAAGGGTTGGACATAATTTTGCTTTTGGCCTCTGGTAGCTGTAAGCCGATTTCTCCACCTGTTTTTATAGCTGAAGATGAATAATCTGTTGAAGTCTCTAACATGCCACCAGTTGCTTTCAAAATAGAATGACCCCTTTTCATCTTGTTAATTATAAAAAAGCATTTGACAGCATCCCACACTCATAGACAAAGGAATGTTAATAGACATGCAAGATACATTCTACACTGATCAATTATATTTACAGTGACAATGATGTAGTGGCAAACCACTTTGCAATTAGCTATAACATTGGAAAAATTATCATCCCCAGGATAAAAATTCAAAGGTGGGTTATTCCAAGATGATTCTTTATCACTGTTACCTTGTCTTGCCTTTTACTCATTAAGCGGTTAACAGATTAGGTCTTGGTTACAAGCTGGCTCCCAGAAAACTACCTTGCTTAAAGACTTCTCATCTGCTTTTTGCAGATGACTTAAAACTGTACAGTTCATAAGATGAGGAGTTGAAAGCACAATTGTAGGTGGTTAAAACTATCTCAGATGACATAAGAATAGTCCTGAGAAAGGTGCAAAAGCAACGTTTAAAGCAGGAAAGTTGCAGTACCAAGAAAATAATTTGAGACAGGAATATGTCAGAAAGGAACCTGAGCAGCAAGGAGTGTATAAATATTTGGGAACTGATAAGGGATCAGCAATAAAACATGAACAAATGTGATTAAAACTCAGTACACTTCAGAAGATTAAAACTAATATTGAAAATAGTCCTGGCATCTAGGAATACAGTCCAAGCTATAAAACAATTTGTTCTGCCTGTTCTAACTACAGTTTTGGTACAATTGATTGACCCCAAAAGGTAATGGATCAGTTGTTATGAAAAACAAAACTGAGATATAAAAATCAGTGCATAGTAAGAGCATATATTCCACACTCTGAAGGGTGTATAGGCCTCCATGAAATTGATTGCATGTATAAATCTGCAGCCATGGGACTGCATACATATCTGCTGAACACATCAGACCCAAAGTGAAAGTTTTAAAACATGAAGAGATGAAGCCAGCAATGACCTCCCTGCATAGTTTAGCAGAAGCATTACAGTGTCAAGCAGAAATGGAAATCAAACCACAAGACAAAAAAATCAGAAAGCAACTCAATATGCCAAAAAATAGAAAGAATATAAAAAGGTGGATCAGATGAGAAGGAAGAAAAGAAATGAGGAAACGCCATTAACACAGTGTCAAGTGTAGAGATCTGGAACAACTTCATGTCAATCAGGATTTGGCACAAGAATGGTTAATGAGAAGTGAGTTGAAACCAGAGGATGAAAGCTTAATAATGGCAGCCCAGGACAGAAGAATATGTACCCTTCAGTTTACAAAGGTCAGTGAACATGTGAGAGTCACAGGCAAATGTAGGTTCTGTAAAAAATATTGCAAACACTTATACACCTTGTTGCGGGGTATGATATAATCATGGCAGAGGACCTGTACACTGAAAGGCACAATAATATGGCAAGACTGTTGCACTATGCATAATGCAAACATTACAATATAGAAGTAGCAGAGAGGAATTGCAAACATAAACCACAAAGTATTATAGAGAATGATGAAGTGTACATCACATGGGATACAAGAAAGCCAGATATAGTGGTTCATGAAATTGCTACACCTAGCAATTACAGTCTCTCATGAAGAAAGACACACAATATCATTAAATATCAGGATTTGCAGGAAGAAACAAGGCAATGTGGAATATAGATACCCAGACAGATCCAATAGTGGTAGGAGCAATGGGTCTAATAAAGTTCAGTTGGAGTCTACCATCATATTTAGAAGCATCACCAATACATTTAACTCCATATGAATTGCAGGAGTCAATTCTGGGTGCATTGTGGATGCTGCGAAGAGCACTTCTGGCTAACATCAAAGAAAGAAACAATACTAATTTCATAAGCTTTAATTATACCCTGATTGAGGAATGAGGTCCATTCCCATCATGGTATTAGGAAACCAGAAGATATGCAGAAATTAAACCTAGACATTTAACTATATTGTGCATTTAATATGATATATAAGAAAGGCAGATGACACAAAGGATTACCTTTATATGTTATATTCTTCTAACTGATAAAAGTTTTTCATTGGCTAATTTACACCTTTTAAATAGTCGATTACAATGTGACTTATCCATTGGAACATCAAAGACAAAGGGCACCAAGATGAAATTTTTAAAGCAAGTATTTATTGCACACTATTGTGCCACTTTGTTTTATTGGTTGAAAAGGTTTGTTTTGTTAAGCAGCATTGTTTCTCCAAAATGGGCCTAGCACATTAGGGATATCTCCATTAAAAAAAATGAAATTAGCTGACAAAATTAGTTGTTATATTAATCAAAACCAAAATAAAAACCACAGGCAACTGAGCAGAACAAGTATTATTTTGCAAGTTACCAAGTCAAAGAGACATTGTGACATGTGCACATCTCTGATGGATGGCGGCAGCTTTTAAATAATGCCCTAAACTAAAATAACATCTAAGGCACAATAACTTGTAGAATACATTTTAGTTGCATTGTCAGGATTATAAACTCCCCAGGGGTCATTAGTCTAGTACACGGATATACTTGAGATTACCAAAATCTCAGTAGCCCAACATTCAAATCATCCATCCCTAAACACTGACATTTCAAACACCCGATACCTGACACCCTACACACAACACTGACACTTCAAAATCCCAACTAACCTCACGATATATAAAAAAAACATTTCAAATAAAACTGCCTGCGTCCCCTCACCCACACCCTGTCCACCAACCAATAAACCTAGACCCTTAGCAGTTACCACTAAATATTCATGACTGTCTCCATATCACTGACATGAATATTCATAAACACAAAAAAAAAAAAAAACTTCACTACAAACCTTTACTTTTAATGTTTCTGCAGGGGAGCTATGCCTCTTTGCACCCCCCAAACCCCCTGCAACTTAAATATACCAACTCTGAGCTCACACTACAATGTGTACAAGAGCGGATTTCCTGTTCCGCTCAGCTTGGACTGTCAGGCATTCGGACATCTGTATAGTGAAGTTTGGCTTATGCGAAACTTCGTGCTTTTTGGCTCTGTGATGTGAACGTCAGTCTACTGAGAGTTCAGTAATCTCAGGTAGACCCTAGTACACATATATGAACCTGTAAGCATAAGGATATAGAGGGACATTCAGTTATACAGAGGAATTAAACATTTAAGATAGGTAATTTAAACACTGCTAGAACAAGTAGATGTGAATGGAAACTCTTTCTTCAATGGGCCAGCCAAACTATTAATATGTTTGATTGAAAAATTCAAATACTAAAACTTGTAACAGCAGGAATGTTCTTTTGGGTTAAGGGGAGGTAGTTCTAATAAATGTACACATCATTTTCAGCAGTTCCCTCAAACTACTAAAGATACTGTTTTTTGATTTGCAATCCTCTCTGCAAACAATTTGTGTACTTGTTTTCAGCAGCATTCATTTAGACAGCTGTAAATATAAGGGCTGAAAAAAGTTGCAATATTTCTAAGGGATGCCAAAAAAAAAAAAAGTACTCTGTAGAGTACAAAGTATATCTCTGGCTGCACCCTTGAACAGATAAAAAGAATTTGAACACTGAGCCTCACTAACTCCCTGGGCTCAAATATGGACAACATATCAGGAAGGTTTAATGCATAGATGCACAGCTGTAAGAAACACGAATTCCTTTAAAACAGTACGGATAGACAGTGGAAATGTGAAAAACACCAGCAGTGGTGAATGGCAGTGAGTGGAGAAGTGGCTTTAAAGTGGAAACTGCGAATGCTGTATTTTATAACGCTTCATGGTCTGAAGGAGGAGGCTGCATTCTCACAGATGGAGAAGAATAAAAATGAAGCAGGAAAGACTGCAAGAATGATAACAAACATGGCTGCCTTAATTCCAATGTAAAAATGGATCTGGGAATTGGTGAGCATCACATTTCTAAAATGGGGATGCAAAACAGCAAAGAGTCACTAGCTTAACATATAATCTGAGCAGGTTAGGAATAATGCAAGGAAGTGTTTTTTTTTTTTTCATTTTACAGAAACGGTGGTAAAATGATTGCATAAGCCTTCCTAAGGAGGTTTCAGATTCAAAACTGCAAAATAATTCAAACAGTGCATGGGATGAAAATAACTTGGATTATGGGATTTGCTACTTAAGAATGCATGGACATTATTCAGAGATATGAGTAAATCAGCCCACATCTTCCATTAATACCTTCATTCTATAGATTGTAACAGGAAGCCATCCCCACGACAGTGGGACTACAGCTTCTTTATAAACCTCTTCAAAGTATTTGAAGACTGAGGCTGTTGTGGATTCAAGGATTAGAGATGGAACATTAAACTGACAGAGGGAAAGAGCATATGTCTGTCTGTCATGGCTGAAAGGCTGAAATAATTCATTGCCATAAATTACCTAAAGTGACATAAGGTTTTATTTTTACTAGTATCTCAAGGCAGAAGCCAAACATTGACATATATGCTTTGTTTGTAGCATCTAATACATGTTATGATGTTATCCCTAGAGTAGGATATGAACAAAAAGTTAGTGATATGCTGCAGGTATCTTCAGAAAAGGACAGATCTCTGCCGTGATGGGATCCATTTATCAGGAAATGCAACTGGAGGTTGCAGATCAACAAAAAAATACGTGTTTAAAGAAAGACATTAGAGGTAAGGAAGGCATACACTGAGAACTGCTGAGGCAACAACATGGTGCTACCTATCAGTGCTCGCCAGGTACCATTCACATGACAAGGCACAAGAGCCCACTAGGAACAGTCAAAAGAGGAAATAAGTAGACAACAGACACTGTGGTTCAGATACAGGTTATGCCTGCCCTTGGCAAAAAGTCAGTTAAATACATCTCCAGCTATAGTACTTACTTAGCAAATGTGTGAAGGAAAAAATCAGATTCCTGCACATCAGTGAATCCCAGAAAGGAGTATCTGGGAAAACACCAAACTATAGCTAGGAAAGAGGCCACTGCCATGACTGAAAGGCTAAAATAATTCACTGCCAAGTATTTGAACAATCACATGGCTTGCAGAGAAAGATAGAGTGTATTTATAATGCCTCACACTCAGGATGATGCAGTTAAATGCAAGGAAGAGAAAAGAAAAGCATAGGACAGAATGAGTTTCAACAGAAAGAGGTAGTGAAGGTACCCTGTCGATGATTCTGGCAATGGTGAAAGCTGACACTGTAAAAATGTGGCATACTATTTGTTAATGACATCTGTCTTAGGTTATTGTTTTGTTCAAAAACAGATGGTGGGGAATAAGGACTAGCTGTATTTCATTAGTAAAGGATACTTTAATGGCTATTGAGGTACAAGGAATACAAAGCAAAGGACAAGTGGTAGGAGTCAAACCATATGCAGCCACTGGCATAGCCATTTGTCCTAGAAGTAGATCTCCCAGACAAAGAGAATATTCATAAGTGTTGTGTGTTTGTTGTCATGTCAGGTTGTAACAAAATGAAATACTATATCGGGGAAATGGCAGCTGTGAGTGGGCATTATAGGATAAAAAAAATGACAAAGTTACAAAGGTGAGATTAGCAGAATGCACTACACATTCATAACTTTAGCGATTTTCAGTGCATATTTATATATGTGCAATAGTCATACCTCTTTCACTTTCCTCTATTTTAATCCACCTATATACAAAATTACTTTTTTTCCATTCTTACAAACCTATTCCTTCTAAAGTTTCTACTTTAACTTTTAACCAACTCGCTTGATGGTTTCATTCCTTGCTTATCTTTGACTTTTTTTTTTTTTTTTTTTTTTACATCACACCATTTCATCCACCAACAACTCAATTTTTTTTTACTTTTCCATTTCTCGGGTTACGTGCAGTCTGACTATTCTTTTATGAATACATCTGACTGTTTCACTTAGTTACTCTCAAATAGGTACACAAAAGGTTTCCTCCTCTTAGTAACTAAACTATTGCTAATTCTCAAAATATACAAATATTTTGCATTTCGTAAGTTAGGTATCCAACTTTGCTGTTATAGGGATATCCCCCACCGCAGAAACAAATAGTCCCCAATTGTGAAATATAGATCACACAACTCTAATAGTCCATGCTAGATGTTTACTAACAGTCTGAAATTCCTGCACCTAAATGCTCCCAGGGTGAAAAGCAAGGTATGCTCAATGATTTTCTTTATGGATTTGAATTCTTAGTATACACATGCTTTATATTTCTTTACTATTTTTCTTTTATCCCAAAGATCCAAAACTGGCAGTCACTGTTATCGTTAATTAGATGGCATTTAAGTTTTACAGAGCTGTTCCCTGCTTCTTTTGTTGCAGCTTTATTTATTCACTTAATTTGGTATGGCTATTTTATTGATCATGTATAATTTTGAGACTTGAGAATATTTAAACATTTTCTGACAAAATCCAATTCTTTTGTAGGATTTGGCCGTTTTCTTTATAGTTATATTTTTAATTTTCAATTACTGAAGCTAAAGTATTTTGGACTAGATCATGACTGATATTTTTCTAGAACACTGTTTTTGGTCTGGAATTCAGAATTACAGAGGAGAGTACATTTCTGCACTCTATAGATGAGGCACATTACAAATCTTAGTAGTTCTCTTACTGTGACTATGTTTGTTGGTCTTTTTTACCTCGAGTTGACAGGCAAAACTTTGTTTCAACATTAAGTTTCATACAACACAGAACTAAAATCCTATTTAGAATAAAATATATTTCTATAAAAAGTACAGTTTTGTACCTACCATAAATGTAGATGTCCGATAGATATGCAACTGCAGTCATAACATATGTGTTGTCCTGCCTCAGGCAGCCCTCGGTCGGCCGAATTCCAAAGTCTGGGTCCGGCGTCGGCTGGTGTCGCCTCCTCTCTGACGTCACAATGGCTGGAGTATAAAGGCATCGGCCGACGCCATCTTCTTCAGTCTTTCTTGCCCCAGATGCCAGGTGCCCTCCTAGGAAGGCTAAATTTGGTGAATGGATAAACAATTCCAGACATGCACAACAGTAATAAACAGATACACCATAGGAGATTCCCCCAGCTAAAGGAACAGGGGGAATGGACCCATAAAGAAAGAAAAGAGGGGAAGGAGCGAGGGAAAATCCGACTGCAGTTGCATATCTATCGGACATCTACATTTATGGTAGGTACAAAACTGTACTATGTCCTTCAAGAATGCAACTGCAGTCATAACATATGGGTTGAGTACCATAGCCAAGCTAGGGGTGGATGGAGCTAAGAAAAAGATGGTGTAGCTAAAATGCCCTGCAGGACTGCCGAAGCAAAGCCAGCTCGGGATCTGGAGTATAAAGGCAGGTTGTAGTGTTTGGTAAATGTATGCACGGAGCTCCATGTAGCAGCCTCTAGAATGTCCTTTGTAGCCACTCCTCTTAGGAAAGCCATGGATGTGGCTATAGCTCTGATGGAATGTGGCCTAATATTGGCTGGCACACCTTTTCCATGGTGAGAATAGCAGAATCTGATGCAATGTCCAATCCATTTTGAAATTGTTTGCTTGGAGATTGCTTTTCCTTGTATGCCAGCAGCATAGGCTACAAACAGCTGGTCAGACTTTCTGGTGGCCTTAGTTCTGTCCAAGTAGTAGCGTAGTTGCCTGTGTATGTCCAAGGTATGCAGCAGTCTTTCCCCTCTATTTTGAGGATTGGGGAAGAAGGTAGGAAGGTGAATAGCTTGATTTAGAGACACCCTGGAAATCACCTTTGGCATGAAAGAAGGATTTGTTCTTAGAGAGACTCTGTCCTGATGGAAAATGAGGAAATGAGGTACTGCCATGAGCGCCTGTATCTCCGAGACTCTTCTTGCTGATGTGACTGCCAATAGAAAAACTGTTTTCCATGATAGAAATTGCATCTCCGAGGTTGCTGCTGGCTCAAAGGGAGGCAGAGATAATTTTTCCAGCAGAAAATTGAGGTCCCATGCAGGTACTGGTTGTTTTCTGGGAGGCTTGATATTCTTTATTCCTCTCAGGAACTGTCTTAGCAAAGGATGTGAGAACACTGGTGGATCACAATTGTATCTTGCTGAGATTGCTGAGGCATGAATCTTTATGGAAGAATATGAGAGTCCAGAATGAAACATTTCTGCCAAGTATTCCAATATCTGAGGTATACTCAGTACTGTTGTATCCTGACCCCTGTTGGCAGCCCAGATGCTGAATCACTTCCACTTGGCTGAATAAGCTTTTCTGGTGGATGGTCTGCGTGCTTCCAATAAGATGTCCTGAACTGCCTTGGAAAGATTGTAAGCGGAAGTAGTTAAAGTAACCTCCAGGCTGTCAGATGTAAAGTTTTCAGGTTTTGGTGAACAGTCCTGTAGTTGTGTTGTGTTAGGAGCAGGGGCCATAGGGGCAGAGGCCACGGTTTGGTCCGAGTTATGCTCAATAGCAATTGGTACCAGTGTTGCTTTGGCCAGTCTGGAGCTATCAAAATGCCCATTGGTTGTTCTGCTTTGATCTTCAGGATCACCTTAGTCAACAGTGGCAGAGGGGGAAATGCATAAATTTTTAGGGAATTCCAGCTGAAGGAGAGAGCATCCGTTGCCCAGGCTAGTGCATGGTGGGTCCTGGTACAGAACTTTTCCAGGTGATGATTCGTGTGAGACGCAAATAGATCTATGTCCGGTCTGCCCCATGTCTTTGTTATTTGTGAGAACATGTGTGGATGCAGCATCCATTCGTGTGGATCCAAGAAATTTCTGCTCAACTTGTCCGCCAGTACATTGTCCTTGCCTGGCACAAACTGGGATTGCAGGTGTATCTCCCGACTCAGTGCTTTTTCCCAGAGAATCATTGTTAGTCTGCAGAGGGGGTATGAATGAGTCCCTCCCGGCTTGTTTATATACCACATGACAGTGGTGTTGTCTGTCCTTATTAGTAAATGTCCTTGCTGCAGTGATTTTTCGAAACTCTCGATTGCATGTATCACTGCCAGCATCTCTTTTTGGTTTATGTGCAGATGTCTTTCCTTTGGTGTCCATTGACCTTGAACGCATCTGCCCTCCATGTGCACCCCCCATCCATGATCTGAGGCATCTGTTGTAATTATTTGACCTGTTTGAGGTCTGTTGAAAGACATGCTTTGTTTAATTGACTTGCTTGAGCCCACCACAAGAATTCCTTTTGCAGACATGGAATAAGTGGGATTACGTCCTCTAGGCTTTGGCTGTGTTGTGACCATAAGCTTTTCAAATACCATTGCAGCTTTCTCATATGAAGTCTTGCCAAAGGTATCAGGAGAATGCATGATGCCATGAACCCCAGGGCCTACAGGAGTTTCCTTGCAGTCAGCTGGGGGAGCTGTGCTAGGCCTTTGAAGTACTCTGGTAACTGCTGTTGTTTTTCCTCTGTGAGGTAGGCCATTTGTGTTTGAGTGTCCAGTTTGGCTCCTAGAAAAATAATCTGTTGGGATGGCAGTAGCCTTGACTTTTGAATGTTGACTGTGTATCCCAAGGCCTGTAGTAATTGCATGACATAGTCCAAGCTTTTTATTAAGGTTTGTCTGTTGTCTGCTTGTATGAGGCAGTCGTCCAGGTAGGGGTATATTTGAATTCCCTGGAGTCTGCAGTGTGCCACTACTGATGCCAGGTATTTCGTGAACACTCTGGGTGCAGTAGATAAGCCAAACGGCAATGCTGAGAATTGATAGTGCTCTGTCCCTGCAAGAAATCTGAGGTATCTTCTGCAGCTTTGTCTGATTGGGACATGCAGGTATGCCTCCTTGAGGTCCAGAGGGACCAGCCAAGACCCCTTGCCCAGCATGGGAAGGAGTTGCTGTAACGTTAGCATTTTGAACTTTGGCACAATGAGAAAGATATTTAGAGTAGACAAGTCCAGTATAGGCCTACATTTGTTTTCCTTTCTTGGAACAAGGAACAGTCTTGAATAGAATCCCTGACCTTGTTCCTGTGGAGGTACCTTTTCTATTGCTTTTATACTTAATAGCTTTGAAACTTGAATGAGTGCCTCTGCCCTTTGATGGTGTGGCAGGTTTGGCATGCCTTGTCTTGTAGGTAAAGTATGGAAGTGGAATCTGTAACCCTTGTCTATTAAATCCAGAATCCAACTGTCCTTGGTTAAGATATGCCAGTTTTTTGAGAATAAGGATAATTTTCCGCCCAAGGGTGCTTCGGTCTGAGCCCTTGTAGGCGGTATGAAAGTCAAGTCATTGTGATTGTCCTTGTGGTGCAGCGGGACTGGCTGCAGCACTTCTTTGATTTGTAGGTTGCCATTGGCGTCCCCTGTAGGAGCCTCGGTATTGGCCTCGGCCTCAGCCACGCCTGTTCTTTCCCCTTTGAAACCTGTCCGAGTCTGGGAAGGACCAATTCTTTGAAGGCCAGTTTCTACTGAATCTGGGTGGCTGAACCTGGAGGAAATCCTTGACCGTCTGTACTGACTTAGCTTTTTCCTCAATGGACTTCAACACATCTTGTGCATTAGCACCAAAAAGCTTCTGTTTTTCCAGAGGTGCATCAAGTAACTTTACTTTGACATGGTCTGGCAGTGGCTGAGCTTTTAACCAAGCATGTCTACGTATCACAGCCCCAGTCATAGCTGCCCTACATGAAGCTTCCAATGCATCATAACCACACTGAAGAAAATGATTGTTAACCTGCTGAGTGTTATGTATGTGATCCTGCAATGCCTTTCTGTCAATAGGCTCTGGGGAGGCTAACTTTTTCTGTAAATCATCCAGTAAAAAATCCTGGTACTGAAACATATGAAAAAGGCAATTAAGAGACCTCATTGCTAGGGTGGTAGAGGTATAAACTTTTTTACCCCATCTCTCCATAGACCTGGCTTCCCTATCCTCTGGCAAAGGATTTTTGGCAGTGGAGGTAGCCACTCCCTTGGGACCCTGTGAAATAGTTTCTAAATCCACGGTGTGGGCCTTAAAGAGATGTTTATGAGTGTCAGGGACTCTGTAATATCTGTCTGGCTTGACAGGAGCAGGGGGGAGAGAGTCAGGGTTAGCACTGGAATCGGAGAATACATCATCCAAAACATCCATCACAGGAGGAATAGCTAAAGGTCTGTGCTGGGGAAGCTTTAGGAAGGTGCAGCCTTTTCCTGGAATCAGAGAATTCCTGACCCTGCCATTGGAAATGTTCCCTCATAGAGTGCAGGACTTCACCAAAGAGAAATCCTCTGGAGGAGAGGCAGAGGGGATTGATTCCTCAGCATCAGAGTCCTCATAGGCCTGGAAGGATTCTTCTTGAATATCTGAATGCTCAGAATCCCCAGAGGCCTCATCTGAAGAAAGGTTCTCAGTCTGCTCAGTCCTAGGCCTTTTCTCTGCAGGAGGCTGAGAACCCCTGTCTGGGTGAGGCTGAGACCCCCTGATAAGGGAAATAAGGTCTGCAGCAAGAGACATTATCTGTTTATCAGAAGAGGGGGCCTGGACAGCAGGTTTAGGATGGGCCTTGGCCTGGCTGGTGGCCTTAGCACGTGCAAAGGCCTTGATGGACATAGATACAGGAGGCCTAGCAGCCCCACGTGCAGGAGTGACCTTGTCCACTGGAATGGTGTCGGGTAATTCATGAACTTCGGTATCCGGAGGAAAATCAACAACCGGCATCAGAGAGGTCTCCGGGACCGAAGGACTGGATAACGCTGTGTCGTTGGCCTGGAGCGGCTGAATTATCGCTTCTGCAGGGACCGAAGCACTAGTGGAGGGTCTAGTAGTAGTATCGGTAGAGGAAGCGGGCCGAGGATGCCGGTCCCGGTCTTTCCGTTTTTTGGAAGATTGAGCTGTCGGTTGATCCGACGGCATGATATACGCGAAGGATTCGCCAAAAAGGTCTTCAGCAAATTCTGCCCGGCGCCTGAGAGTGCGCTTATTAAAGCAGGCACAGGCAGCACAGGCCGAGACGTCGTGGTCTGGGGCCCAGGCAAGGCAGACAGTAAGAATGGAAGTCCTTATGAGGTATTTGTTTACCACAAGACAAACAATTATTAACTTTCTCAATTTGTTCTGACATCGGCTGAGGCAAGAAAAAATGTTCCCCAACAGGGTACTTAGCTTTTAGATGACTTCGGTACTGAAAACACAGGAGCTGACCGACCAGCACTTGCGAACTGCTTCTGCTTCGGGCACTGCGTGGCAAGAAAGACTGAAGAAGATGGCATCGGCCGATGCCTTTATACTCCAGCCATTGTGACGTCGGAGAGGAGGCGACACCAGCCGACACCGGACCCAGACTTTGGAATTCGGCCGACCGAGGGCTGCCTGAGGCAGGACAACCCATATGTTATGACTGCAGTTGCATTCTTGAAGGACATCTGGATAGTATGGAAAAATTGTGCTATCCTACTATTCACTGAGTGCTAACTGCTTGCACCCATAAGTCAGCAAGACGGCAACTTCACCAACAAGCAACTAGCTGCATGGAATTTGATGAATGCCAAGTAATGTGCAGAAATTCTGAGAGAATTTGCTATCACAGAAGACAATGATATATGGGTACAGAGACAGACCAATTGAATGGGCACAGACATACCCATGAGCGTCACATCAATAACCTCGTAGAAAGTGTTGTGTAGCCCTAACTATCCTCACCACTTACAGCAGTTAGATTGGCACTGAAGGACAGCTTTCCTGAAGGCACCTGTGTGATTTTGCTCCCAGATGAAAATGTCTAGAGGTCATTCAAGTCCATAGGCAGTGCTAATACCCTTTTATGTTGTTTTGTGTACATGGATGGGCAATGGCCACCATATCTTCTACAGACTAGAGGGTAGGAAGATAAAGGGATCTGTCTATACTGCTGGAATATGTGCACACCATTTTGACAGGAATTCTCCTGGATGTAACTTTCATCAAAACAAGTGTTGCCTCCTGAGCAATTCTTCTACAGCAACATGATTGTGTTATGTTTATCCTATGGAACCAGTCACTCTATGGCAAGAGCCTTCTTAACCTTCAGTTGGAGCTTAGGCTGCTTCATGCATTTCATTTGGAGGTCCAAACTTCTGCACCCTATACCACCACATCTAGCCTTGGTGGAACATGCACCCATGGGTGTGGAAGAACTGGAAAGGGCCTACACAGTACCGACAGCAAGAAGCCCTCTCAAAGTTGAGGAGTATGTGTTGAGGCTCCATGGTAAAGTCATACTGCTTGGCCAAGGCTAACATCTGTTTAAACATTCACTGGTATCACTGCTGGCTTTTCATACCCAACAGGCAGTAAACCAAAGGTCTGTGCTTAAAAGACTCCATGGTGCCCAGCCAGCCATGCATGCAATATTGTTGGAAGGTAAATGGTTATTTGGGAGAAAAAGGTGCTATTCATAAACCACACCAGGCTACTGAGTAGATTTGTCACATTCCCCCTTTCACTAAAAGGCACATCTGGTGTACAGAGCTGTCCCAATCACCAGCGTGGACAATAAATCCATCATTGCAGTGGTACATGCTGAAGTTCTTCATACAGGTGTATACTCCTTCATCCTGCACCCCTGAATGAAGTGATGCAGGGCTCATTTATATGTCAGGTGCTATACCACCACCCTACTGCAGTTTTCTGCATAGTTCTCTATAATCATACTTTGAATATATGTGATGATGGACTCTAGACCTCACCAGGTCCTCTTCCTCTGCTGTCAGTAATGTAAAAACCGTGCCACTGTGCTTAGTGGTCCTTCCTGTAACTCCATTACAGATCTCCACTGATGGAGTGCACCCATCAATTACCAGCATTGACTTGAGCTCTGTGACAACAGTCCCAAAGACCTGCCCTTTAGTTCCTTCTGATACTCTGATGATACAATGAACTGTTTGCAAACTTTAGATAGGCCTGCCTGTTCCATACTTTAGAAGTATGGTCACTGGAGGGCATCTGATCCTTGCTGGAAACACACACATCCCACTTTTCTTCTCTGTCCTAATATATCATATGTCAAGACCCTTGTGTTCTGCACTGTATCAGTACAGCACAATCTCTCTTCATGCCTGACATTATTCTCACTAGAATATTACTGCACCCAGATTACCATATGTTTCTTTGTATCCTCCCTTTTTGTGCATTATACTGTCAAGCTCCTGGCAGGGGAGGGTGGAGGTGCACTGTAGGGAACAGCCAGGTATAAAAGCAGAGCACAGCTTCTGTCCCTGCATTACCTAGCAATGGAAGACTGCAGAGGATGGCAGCACATGCTCAGAATAGCTGTGCAAAAAGCAGATTGTGGCTTTGCTCTACCCAATATCATCCCCAACACCTAACCCACTAGCAGAGAAGAAGCAAGCATGTGCATACATTTCTCTTCAGAGTTTAGCTGCCCATATCCCAAGAGAGAAGCTGCTGACTTAAATGCAACTCCCTGATGCTTAGTTGCAAGGTAAGAGTGGACTACCATTTTATTTAGTATTTTCTGCTTCGGTTCATATAATAATACTTTGGATAGTCTGCTTAAGTTGAATTTGCATATTATAAGTTTGTGTTTGCATTCTGTGCATCTGTTCCTTTATTTTACTTTGACTGCATTTTCTCCCCTCCTCTCTTTGCTAAGACACATGAATTTATGCATTTACTTAGCACAGTATTATTCTTTGGGATAACAATTTCAAGAACCAAACAGGCACCAGTAGAAGTGGAATAAATGAACGAAAAAGCTTTTTAGTGGAAGTGACAGTTTAATTATTTAATACATAAACCCACAAACTTCGCTGCGTTTTCATCCAGCGGACTATCAGATGTATCAAATATTTTAAGCTGTAACTTACCTATTTATAAGTCTTCCCACCATTAATTAATTAACCATTTAATAGTTTAATTCAGTAACTAGTTAAAAACAATTTAAATGAACTCATCTAACATTATTTGTTCCTGTATACACCTACTTTAGAATGTAATGTTATAATGTAAACAAAGTGTATAAAAACTTTCCACTTAAAAAAACATAATAGACAATCGTATAAAATAATATGAAGTTAATGAACGCATAAAAGTACTTAGCAAATTGAAAGAATATAAAATGAAAAACAAATGCATTTGGAATGAGCATAAATGTTCCTTTGAAAGTTAATCTAAAAGACAGTTGAAATGATTTTCAAACAAAAAAATTTGTAAACACATATTCCTGTTCATATGCTTGTCCATAAAATTGTATACAAAATATTAATGTTTAAAACATTTATGTATAAAACAGTGAATAGAAGGAATGCATATATCAAGTTTATGTAACAAACCCCATAATTTAGCTGCCCTCATCTTTAAAATGGGGGTAATAGATATATGCTCATTAAGATCTGGGAGTCTATTAGCTTCCAACAGTAACTGCCAGTATACGTCGGTGACCTCTATCCTATTCTCCCAAGGTCCCTATTGTCTTGATGTACCATTTCAATAACAAAAAAAAAAAAAACATTTTGCTCCAGCACATATCAAAGTGTGTTTGTATATTGCAATGTTGCCATCATGTGTCCTGATGGCATTTAAATGCTCGTATTCTTCTTTTCAGTTTCCGGGTGGTCTTTCCAACATAAAATACACCACATGTTTTACATAGGGCTAAGTATATCAAACCTTCACTATTGTAATTGGAAAAGCTGCCACTCCTAATCATATATTGCCTGTCCGGAATATATATCGAGTCCTGTCTGAAAATATATGGACATTGGGCACATGTTCCACACTTAAACGTACCTCACTTTTTTCCAGTAGGTCTTTTATCATTTTTCTCCAACAATTCCTTGAGGTTTTTACCGTCTTTATAGGTAAATCGTAATGGATTTTTAAATAAATTCTCTAATTGAGTAGCAGCTAAACCTATCCCAATGTTGTGTGATAATATTTCTAATCTTAGGGGTATTCTGATTGTAATACAAAACATAATTGCCCCTAAATGTCCCCTCGGTCTTCCATCCTTGTTGTACCTCAACCTGTTTACATCCCAAAATTGGGGCAAATCTAGAGGTTCTACCATTTTTTACTTCCACCATAACTTCCTCGACCATCTGTGCAGGATGTTTCCTAGCCAAAAACATATCCCTCACCTTCTGACTTTCCTGATCAAAATCCACCTCCTTAGATATCATCCTACTGCTGCGAATGAATTGTCCTTTGACAATACTTCTTTTTTGTTCATAGGGATGTGAACTACTAAAATATAAACAAGAATTTGAGAAAGCATCCTTCCTGTATACTCTTGAGGTGTACTGTCGTAGGGGAGTATCCTCCTTAATAGGAAAGCTCTAAGAAGTTCATCTCCTCCTTGGAAATAGGATGAGTAAATTAAAAAAAAAATCAGTGGTCTGGTTCAAATATTGTATAAATTCCATTAACTTGGCCTCCCCACCCTTCCAGAATATGCATATGTCATCCAGGTAGCGTTTATAGTGTACCCAATATTGTGCATATTCTGATTCAAACACAAATTTCTCTTCCCACATCATAAGAACTACATTAGCATAAGTGGGGGCACAACATGCTCCCATAGCCACCCCTTGTATCTGCTTGAAAAACTCACCCCCAAAGAATATAAAATTTTGTTACAAGACCAAATCCTTGAGCTCAGTGTATACCAAAAAGGTATTGTGGTCCAAATTCCCATATTTATTAATGGCATCTTGAAACCATTCAGAGCCTATAGAATAAGGAATCACATTAAAAAGGTCCTGAATGTCTACGGTAACAAAAATAATAGAATCAGAATACATATTATTAATACTTCTTAAAAAGTCCCAAGTGTCCTTGAAGATTCCATTAGAAGTTACCCATATATTCTTTAATTTAGTGGTTAAAAATTTGGCCAAGGGATAGGTTTTGGAACCATTTGCAGCTACTATTCGTCTCATTGGGGGGACTTCCACATTCTTATGCACCTTGGGTATCCCAAATATGGCAGGGATTCTGGGTTTTTCTACACTAAGGTACTTGTAAATATCCTGATTTATTAAATTGTCATCCAACATATCTTTTAAAGCAAAATTTATTTTGCGATAAGCTACATTAATTTCATTCCTGTTACCCTGACTTACCTGGTTGTGACATTTAACATACTCAACATTTTACTAGAGTATAAAATACTATCCCATAAGAACCACGCCACCTCCCTTATCAGGTTGCATCACCCTAATATAACAATTTTTTTCTAAGAGGTTCCATTTCTTCCTTAGTAAGATTTGGTTTGCCTTTCCATCTTTCACTAAATTCACCTGTAATCTCCTTTTCTATCTGCCTTTCAAGATTTTTTTTAACTGGGGATGCATTGGTGGGTTAATGGTGCTAGGTCTTCTAACTTCAGTGTTGCCTCTAGTGTTTTGTTGTCCCTGAAACAGGATTTCCAGATTTTTCTTCCTCAAACAAATTCTCACAAACTGTCCACCATGTTTCCCCTACTAGAAGGAATAAACTATTATATATATATATATATATATATATATATATAAAATATTTGATACATCTGATGAAGTCCGGTGGATGAAAACGCCAGGACGTTTGTGCATTTATATATTAAATAAATCAGCTGTCGCTTCCACTAAAAAGCTTTTTCGTTCATTTATTCAACTTCTACTGGTGCTTGTTTTGGTTCTTGAAATTGGTTTCCTGGTTTTATTCAGGCACCTTACCTCTGTTTGGTTACTAGTGAAATGGAGGTATAGGAGGTGGAAGACAGCTTCCAAGGGGTGAAAGCCCAGAATGTAACAGATATTAATGAATGGTTGTTACGGGTGGAAGGACAGCTCACCCAACTTATTTCCCTGATGTCTGGAAACTCTCAGAGTAGCATGAACAACGCCATAGTGGATTTTGGTTTGGACAGTTCAAATACTTTTTCGGGTTGTACACCCACACCAGCCTGCAATCAGGACGCTGAAGCACAGTCTAGACAGCACTACCATGCCATGAAGGAAGTGACGGTATTAAAAACCAGCAAACTTCAGAGAGATATCAGGGATGAAGTAGTAAACAGGAATGGAGCGGTTCCTAAAGCTTGCAACACAAATGCTGGGTTTTCAAATATGGTCGCTGGTCCGAATGGACGGGATATTTTATCAGCGCAAGGTAGTGGACACCGAACTGGTACATTAGCTGCTAACCATCATACTAACAACGGGCTGGATGAGTGGACGAACACGGGTGCACTGGCTTCATGGCTGGTTACATACAACTGTTTTTCCAACTACAAAGATACTGTAAATTCTTTCTTTCTTTCCTATGCATGGGAAAGAAATGACCGATTCTGACATTTCCTGTGGGGCCAATGTGAAAAAAGTTGCCTGACTTAATTTTTAGACATAAGGTTTTGGGTATAGACAACAATTATTTAAAGGATTGTATTGTTAGGGGTATTGTTCCAAAGGGGTTGCAGATGTATAAGTACCCCAACAATGTAGTGGAGGGTTCTACCTTCCACGAGGAATTATTAAGAATATTTGACCGTAGTGGGTTTGATGTAATGAGAGCTCTCATTAAGGAGACTGAGAGAATTATGCAAATTTTGTATGAAGAAAGTGAATGCTTAAACAAAATGGTGACCACTGACAATGTTTTGTACTGAAAATGAAAAAAGGAAGTACAATTTAATTAAACAACAAGTGGAAGACAAATGTCAGGTTATTTTTAAAAGGAAATGCGGAAAAATTGATAGGGACCTGAGGGAATATCATCAGAAGAAATCATACCCTTTCCCCAAGAAAGAAAATTTTTGCTTTAGAAATTACACCAGAAATTTAGAAACCAATAGAGGTCCCTCATTTAAACATCATTGGGCACATAATGTTTGGAGCCCACATTACAGGGATGAGAATAATGTTAATAATGTAGGTACAGAATTGAACATGGAAGGGATGGTGGACTATCAGGAACCTAGGCGGTCAGATAGATTGAGACATAAATCACCTGCACAGTATTTTCCCAGGGGTTCCCCAAGTAGCAGGAAATAATAACGGCAAGCAGCGGTGAAGGGGAACATGACTCTGTGGAAAACTTGGGGGATATGGGAGTTCAAGGACCATGTCACACATTCCAGGACTTTAGCATCTACAATTATAGTGGTGTAGAGATTAATATACAGCACTTTATGTTGTTCTCAAAAGGTTTTAAGTTTATTCCTTCTAGTAGGGGAAACATGGTGGACAGTTTGATTGATTTGAGAATTGTTTTGAGGAAGAAAAATCTGGAAATCCTGTTTCAGGGACAACAAAACACTAGAGGTAACACTGAGGTTAGAAGACCTAGCACCATTAACCCACCTATGCATCCCCAGTTAAAAAATCTCGAAAGGCAGATAGAAAAGGAGATTACAGGTGAATTTAGTGAAAGATGGAAAGGCAAATCAAATCTCACTAAGGAAAAAATGGAACTTTTTAGAGCATTACAGGAAAATTGCTATATTAGGGTGATGCAACCTGATAAGGGAGGTGGGGTGGTTCTTATGGATAGTATTTTATACTGCAGTAAAATGATGAGTATGTTAAATGACACAACCAGGTACATCAGGGTATCAAGGAATGAAATAAACGTAGCTTATCGCAAAATAGATTTTGCTTTAAAAGATATGTTGGATGACAATTTAATAAATCAGGATATTTACAAGTACCTTAGTGTAGAAAACCCAGAATCCCTGCCATATTCGGGATACCCAAGGTGCATAAGAATATGGAAGACCCCCACCCCCCAAATGAGACCAATAGTAGCTGCAAATGGTTCCAAAACCTATCCCTTGGCCACAATTTTAGACACCAAATTAAAGAATATATGGGTAACTTCTAATGGAATCTTAAAGGACTCTTGGGACTTTTTTAAGAAGTATTAATAATAATATGTATTTTGATTCTATTATGTTTGTTACCTTGCACATTCTGGACCTTTTTAATGTGATTCCTTATTCTATAGGCTCTGAATGGTTTCAAGATGCCATTAATAAATATGGGAATTTGGATCACAATACCTTTTTGGTATACACTGAGCTCATGGATTTGGTCTTGCAACAAAATTTTATATTCTTTGAGGGGGAATTTTTCAAGCAGATACAAGGGGTGGCTATGGGGGCATGTTGTGCCCCCACTTATGCTAATGTAGTTCTTATGATGTGGGAAGAGAAATTTGTGTTTGAATCAGAATACGCACAATATTGGGTACACTACAAATGCTACCTGGATGACATGTGCATATTCTGGAAGGGTGGGAAGGCCAAGTTAATGGAATTTATACAATATCTGAACCAGACCACTGATTTTTTAAAATTTACTCATCCTATTTCCAAGGAGGAGATGAACTTCTTAGATTTTTCTATTAAGAAGGATACTCCCCTACGACAGTATACCTCAAGAGTATACAGGAAGGATACTTTCTCAAATACTTATTTATATTTTAGTAGTTCACATCCCTATAAACAAAAAAGTATTGTCAAAGGACATTTCATATGCAGCAGTAGGATGCCATCTAAGGAGGTGGATTTTGAACAGGAAAGTCAGAAGGTGAGGGATATGTTTTTGAATAGGAAACATCCTGCACAGATGGTCAAGGAAGTTATGGTGGAAGCAAAAATGGTAAAACATCTAGATTTGCCCCAATTTTGGGATGTGAACAGGTTGAGGTACAACAAGGACGGAAGACCAAGGGGACATTTGGGGGCAATTATGTTTTGTATTGCAATCAGAATACCCCTAAGATTAGAAATATTACACAACACTGGGATAGGTTTATCTGCTACTCAGAATTAGAGAATTTATTTAAAAATCCAATATGATTTACCTATAAAAAAGGCAAAAACCTCAAGGAATGGTTGGAGAAAAATTATAAAAGAACTACCGGTAAAAAGTTAGGTGCGTTTAAGCGTGGAACTTGTGCCCAATGTCCATATATTTTGAGACAGGACTCGATATATATTCCGGACAGGCAATATATGATTAGGAGTGGCAGCTTTTCCAATTGCAATAGTGAAGGCTTGATATACTTAGCCCTATGTAAAACATGTGGTGCGTTATATGTTGGAAAGACCACCCAGAAACTGAAAATAAGAATACGAACATTTAAAGGACATCAGGACACATGATGGCAACAATGCAGTATACCAACACACTTTGACATGTGCTGGAGCAAAATGTTTTTTTTTGTTATTGAAATGATACATCAAGACAATGGGGGGGACCTTGGGAGAATAAGATAGAGGTCACGGAAGTATACTGGCAGTTACTGTTAGAAGCTAATAGACTCCCAGGTCTTAATGAGCATATATCTATTACCCCCATTTTAAAGATGAGGGTAGCTAAATTATAGGGTTTGTTACATAAACTTGATTTATGCATTCCATCTATTCACCGTTTTATACATCAAAGTTTTAAACATTAATATTTTGTATACAATTTTATGGACAAGCATATGAATAGGAATATGTTTTTACAAGTTGAAATTCATTTCAACTGTCTTTTAGATTAACTTTCAAAGGAACATTTATGGACATTCCAAATGCATTTGTTTTTCATTTTATATTTTTTCAATTTGCTAAGTACTTTTATGCATTCACTAACTTCATATTATTTTATACAATTGTCTATTATGGTTTTTTAAGTTGAAAGTTTTTATACACTTTGTTTACATTATAACATAACAATTTAAAGTAGGTGTATACAGGAACAAATAATGTTAGATGAGTTCATTTTAATTGTTTTTAACTAGTTAATGAATTAAACTATTAAATGGTCAATTAATTAATTAATTAATGGTGGGAAGGGTTATAAATTGGTAAGTTACAGCTTAAAATATTTGATACATCTGATGAAGTCCAGAGGATGAAAACGCCGTGAAGTTTGTGCGTTTATTTATTAAATAAATCAGCTGTCACTTCCACTAAAAAGCTTTTTCGTTCATTTATTCCACTTCTACTGGTGCCTGTTTTGGTTCTTGAAATTGGTTTCCTGGTTTTATTCAGGCACCTTACCTAGGTTTGGTTGTTTGATTCTTTGGGATAACTATATGGAGACAGGGTTAAATTTAGTGGCATACCATAGATAGCGGAGGATATGAACCCCTGATTAGCATTATGTTATTGCACTAGCTCTGATTTTTTCAGTCTTGTCTTGTCTGTGTTGAAACTCCAAGCTAATTACTTAACCAGACAAGTGACCTTGGCACCTCCCTCACCAAAGGAAATTGTACCTAGTGGGACTAACAAATGAATACAATAATAATAAAAGTAGTAGTCATGATAGTAAATGATAAAAGCAGAGGACAAAATAACACAGTGAGTAAAATATTTAAGAAGCCTGTACATTTTAGGTACATTAATGAAAAAAGGAAAATGAGTGGGGATGGGCTAATGAAGAAAGGGTGGGTTTTAGATAATACTTACATACCCAGTACGCATGCTATTCTGCATTCTCAGAAGCAGCAGGGAACTGCTGTTTGATATTATGAAAAGATATGATTAGAAAGCACACATTAGTTCATTTATGGAAGAATGAGTCCTTGAAGATACAGTGATGCACATGAAAAAAGCAGGATATAATCAGAACATTCATGTAAAAATAACCATTACAAGCAGTAGCATATGTTTTGGATTGTTTTATTCAGTTTATCACATTACAGTGGTTTTGGTAACTATTACAAGCAGTAGCACATGTTTTGGATTGGTTTATTCAGTTTATCACATTACAGCGGTTTTTGGTAACCATTACAAGCAGTAGCATATGTTTTGGATTGGTTTATTAAGTTTATCACATTACAGCGGTTTTGGTAATTATTAAAAGCAGTAGCATATGTTTTGGATTGGTTTATGCAGTTTATCACATTA